>NW_027517542.1:0-42298 GCF_048772815.1 Callospermophilus lateralis | reverse complement strand
GTCTCACCAAATTTTGTTCTTCTAGGTTGAAGCGTTCATCTACAGTAGTAGTTCTTATATTTAGTTTTCCCTCTGTTCTCTCCTATATAGATAGATGAATGTGGAACTCTAAATCCAACATGGTTTGTAGTAGCTCTTTGAAACTTTACAAAATAAAGGAGTTCTCAGTTTTGCCTCTATGGTTTGTTTCCTCTTCAAGTAGCCCTCAGCACAGACTGTGTAAAAGCACTTTCATTGAGAGGTGTTGCCAAGCTTCTAAGAATTAACGACTTCCCGAAATACCAGCAAATATTTTTTCACCCGATCTTGGTGATACTTGGTGGTAATGATTAGTACACAAATCCCACTTGGCTCACGAAATTTTGTTCTTCTAGGTTGAAGCGTTCGTGTACAGTAGCAGTTTTTATATTTAGGTTTCCTTCTGTTCTCTCCTATATAGATAGATGAATTTGGAACTCTAAATCCCACATGGTTCGTAGTAGCTCTTTGAAACTTGACAAAATAAAGGAGTTCTCAGTTTTGTCTCTATGGTTTGTTTCCTCTTCAAGTAGCCCTAGGCACAGACTGTGGAACAGCACTTTCTTCGAGAGGCGTTGCCAAGTTTCTAAGAATTAACGAGTTTCCGAAATACCAGCAAATATTTTTTTCCGCAATCTTGATGATACTTGGTGGTAATGATCAGTACACAAATCGCACTTGGCTCACCAAATTTTGTTCTTCTAGGTTGAAGCGTTCGTGTACAGTAGCAGTTTTTATATTTAAGTTTCCTTCTGTTCTCTCCTATATAGATAGATGAATTTAAACTCTAAATCCAACATGGTTTGTAGTAGCTCTTTGAAACTTGACAAAATAAAGGAGTTCTCAGTTTTGTCTCTATGGTTTGTTTCCTCTTTAAGTAGCCCTATGCACAGACTGTGGAAAAGCACTTTCATCGAGAGGGGTTGGCAAGCTTCTAAGAATTAACGAGTTTCCGAAATACCAGCAAATATTTTTTTACGCAATCTTGATGATACTTGGTGGTAATGATCAGTACACAAATCCCACTTGGCTCACAAAATTTTCTTCTTCTAGGTTGAACCGTTCGTGTACAGTAGCACTTTTTATTATTAGGTTTCCTTCTGTTCTCTCCTATATAGATAGATGAATTGGAACTCTATATCCAACATGGTTTGTAGTAGCTCTTTGAAACTTGACAAAATAAAGGAGTTCTCAGTTTTTTCTCTATGGTTTGTTTCCTCTTGAGTAGCCCTAGGCACAGACTGTGGAAAAGCACTTTCATTGAGAGGGGTTACCAACCTTCTGAGAATTAACGAGTTTCCGAAATAACTGCAAATATTTTTTCACCCAATCTTGATGATACTTGGTGGTAATGATCAGTACCCAAATCCCACTTGGCTCACCAAATTTTGTTCTTCTAGGTTGAAGCGTTCGTCTACAGTAGCAGTTTTTATATTTAGATTTCCATCTGCTCAATCCTATATTGATAGATGAATTTGGAACTCTAAATCCAACATGGTTTGTAGTAGCTCTTTGAAACTTGACAAAATAAAGGAGTTCTCAGTTTTGTCTCTATGGTTTCTTTCCTCTTTAAGTATCCCTAAGCACAGACTGTGTAAAAGCACTTTCAATGAGAGGGGTTGTCAAGCTTCTAAGAATTAACGAGTTTCCGAAATACCAGCAAATATTTTTTCACCCAATCTTGATGACACTTGGTGGTAATGATCAGTACAAAATTCCCACTTGGCTCACCAAATATTGTTCTTCTAGGTTGAAGCGTTCGTCTACAGAAGCAATTTTTATATTTAGGTTTCCCTCTGTCTCTCCTATATAGATAGATGAATTTGGAACTCTAAATCCAACATGGTTTGGAGTAGCTCTTTGAAACTTGACAAAATACAGAGTTCTCAGTTTTGTCTCTATGGTTTGTTTCCTCTTCAAGTAGCCCTAGGCACAGAGTGTGGAAAAGCACTTTCATTGAGAGGGGTTGCCAACCTTCTAAGAATTAACGAGTTTCCGAAATACCTGCAAATATTTTTTCACCCAATCTTGATGATACTTGGTGGTAATGATCAGTACACAAATCCCATTTGGCTCACCAAATTTTGTTCTTCTAGGTTGAAGCGTTCGTCGGCAGTAGCAGTTTTTATATTTAGATTTCCAGCTGCTCTCTCCTATATAGATAGATGAATTTGGAACACTGAATCCAACATGGTTCGTAGTAGCTCTTTGAAACTTGACAAAATAAAGGAGTTCTCAGTATGTCTCTATGGTTTGTTTCCTCTTCAAGTAGCCCTAAGCACAGACTGTGGAAAAGAACTTTCATTGAGAGGGGTTGTCAAGCTTCTAAGAATTAACGAGTTTCCGAAATACCAGCAAATATTTTTTCACCCAATCTTGATGATACTTGGTGGTAATGATCAGTACACAAATCCCACTTGGCTCACCAAATTTTGTTCTTCTATTTTGAAGCGTTCGTCTACAGTAGCAGTTTTTATATTTAGGTTTCCCTCTGCTCTCTCCTATATAGATAGACGAATTTGGAACTCTAAATCCAACATGGTTTGTAGTATCTCTTTGAAACTTGACAAAATAAAGGAGTTCTCAGTTTTGTCTCTATGGTTTGTTTCCGCTTTAAGTAGCCCTAAGCACAGACTGTGTAAAATCACTTTCATTGAGAGGGGTTGCCAAGCTTCTAAGAATTAAAGATTTTCCCAAATACCAGCAAATATTTTTCACCCAATCTTGATGATACTTGGTGGTAATGATCAGTACACAAATCCCACTTGTCTCACCAAATTTTGTTCTTCTAGGTTGAAGCGTTCATCTACAGTAGTAGTTCTTATATTTAGTTTTCCCTCTGTTCTCTCCTATATAGATAGATGAATGTGGAACTCTAAATCCAACATGGTTTGTAGTAGCTCTTTGAAACTTTACAAAATAAAGGAGTTCTCAGTTTTGCCTCTATGGTTTGTTTCCTCTTCAAGTAGCCCTCAGCACAGACTGTGTAAAAGCACTTTCATTGAGAGGTGTTGCCAAGCTTCTAAGAATTAACGACTTCCCGAAATACCAGCAAATATTTTTTCACCCGATCTTGGTGATACTTGGTGGTAATGATTAGTACACAAATCCCACTTGGCTCACGAAATTTTGTTCTTCTAGGTTGAAGCGTTCGTGTACAGTAGCAGTTTTTATATTTAGGTTTCCTTCTGTTCTCTCCTATATAGATAGATGAATTTGGAACTCTAAATCCCACATGGTTCGTAGTAGCTCTTTGAAACTTGACAAAATAAAGGAGTTCTCAGTTTTGTCTCTATGGTTTGTTTCCTCTTCAAGTAGCCCTAGGCACAGACTGTGGAACAGCACTTTCTTCGAGAGGCGTTGCCAAGTTTCTAAGAATTAACGAGTTTCCGAAATACCAGCAAATATTTTTTTCCGCAATCTTGATGATACTTGGTGGTAATGATCAGTACACAAATCGCACTTGGCTCACCAAATTTTGTTCTTCTAGGTTGAAGCGTTCGTGTACAGTAGCAGTTTTTATATTTAAGTTTCCTTCTGTTCTCTCCTATATAGATAGATGAATTTAAACTCTAAATCCAACATGGTTTGTAGTAGCTCTTTGAAACTTGACAAAATAAAGGAGTTCTCAGTTTTGTCTCTATGGTTTGTTTCCTCTTTAAGTAGCCCTATGCACAGACTGTGGAAAAGCACTTTCATCGAGAGGGGTTGGCAAGCTTCTAAGAATTAACGAGTTTCCGAAATACCAGCAAATATTTTTTTACGCAATCTTGATGATACTTGGTGGTAATGATCAGTACACAAATCCCACTTGGCTCACAAAATTTTCTTCTTCTAGGTTGAACCGTTCGTGTACAGTAGCACTTTTTATTATTAGGTTTCCTTCTGTTCTCTCCTATATAGATAGATGAATTTGGAACTCTATATCCAACATGGTTTGTAGTAGCTCTTTGAAACTTGACAAAATAAAGGAGTTCTCAGTTTTTTCTCTATGGTTTGTTTCCTCTTGAGTAGCCCTAGGCACAGACTGTGGAAAAGCACTTTCATTGAGAGGGGTTACCAACCTTCTGAGAATTAACGAGTTTCCGAAATAACTGCAAATATTTTTTCACCCAATCTTGATGATACTTGGTGGTAATGATCAGTACCCAAATCCCACTTGGCTCACCAAATTTTGTTCTTCTAGGTTGAAGCGTTCGTCTACAGTAGCAGTTTTTATATTTAGATTTCCATCTGCTCAATCCTATATTGATAGATGAATTTGGAACTCTAAATCCAACATGGTTTGTAGTAGCTCTTTGAAACTTGACAAAATAAAGGAGTTCTCAGTTTTGTCTCTATGGTTTGTTTCCTCTTTAAGTATCCCTAAGCACAGACTGTGTAAAAGCACTTTCAATGAGAGGGGTTGTCAAGCTTCTAAGAATTAACGAGTTTCCGAAATACCAGCAAATACTTTTTCACCCAATCTTGATGACACTTGGTGGTAATGATCAGTACAAAATTCCCACTTGGCTCACCAAATATTGTTCTTCTAGGTTGAAGCGTTCGTCTACAGAAGCAATTTTTATATTTAGGTTTCCCTCTGTTCTCTCCTATATAGATAGATGAATTTGGAACTCTAAATCCAACATGGTTTGGAGTAGCTCTTTGAAACTTGACAAAATACAGAGTTCTCAGTTTTGTCTCTATGGTTTGTTTCCTCTTCAAGTAGCCCTAGGCACAGAGTGTGGAAAAGCACTTTCATTGAGAGGGGTTGCCAACCTTCTAAGAATTAACGAGTTTCCGAAATACCTGCAAATATTTTTTCACCCAATCTTGATGATACTTGGTGGTAATGATCAGTACACAAATCCCATTTGGCTCACCAAATTTTGTTCTTCTAGGTTGAAGCGTTCGTCGGCAGTAGCAGTTTTTATATTTAGATTTCCAGCTGCTCTCTCCTATATAGATAGATGAATTTGGAACACTGAATCCAACATGGTTCGTAGTAGCTCTTTGAAACTTGACAAAATAAAGGAGTTCTCAGTATGTCTCTATGGTTTGTTTCCTCTTCAAGTAGCCCTAAGCACAGACTGTGGAAAAGAACTTTCATTGAGAGGGGTTGTCAAGCTTCTAAGAATTAACGAGTTTCCGAAATACCAGCAAATATTTTTTCACCCAATCTTGATGATACTTGGTGGTAATGATCAGTACACAAATCCCACTTGGCTCACCAAATTTTGTTCTTCTATTTTGAAGCGTTCGTCTACAGTAGCAGTTTTTATATTTAGGTTTCCCTCTGCTCTCTCCTATATAGATAGACGAATTTGGAACTCTAAATCCAACATGGTTTGTAGTATCTCTTTGAAACTTGACAAAATAAAGGAGTTCTCAGTTTTGTCTCTATGGTTTGTTTCCGCTTTAAGTAGCCCTAAGCACAGACTGTGTAAAATCACTTTCATTGAGAGGGGTTGCCAAGATTCTAAGAATTAAAGATTTTCCCAAATACCAGCAAATATTTTTCACCCAATCTTGATGATACTTGGTGGTAATGATCAGTACACAAATCCCACTTGTCTCACCAAATTTTGTTCTTCTAGGTTGAAGCGTTCATCTACAGTAGTAGTTCTTATATTTAGTTTTCCCTCTGTTCTCTCCTATATAGATAGATGAATGTGGAACTCTAAATCCAACATGGTTTGTAGTAGCTCTTTGAAACTTTACAAAATAAAGGAGTTCTCAGTTTTGCCTCTATGGTTTGTTTCCTCTTCAAGTAGCCCTCAGCACAGACTGTGTAAAAGCACTTTCATTGAGAGGTGTTGCCAAGCTTCTAAGAATTAACGACTTCCCGAAATACCAGCAAATATTTTTTCACCCGATCTTGGTGATACTTGGTGGTAATGATTAGTACACAAATCCCACTTGGCTCACGAAATTTTGTTCTTCTAGGTTGAAGCGTTCGTGTACAGTAGCAGTTTTTATATTTAGGTTTCCTTCTGTTCTCTCCTATATAGATAGATGAATTTGGAACTCTAAATCCCACATGGTTCGTAGTAGCTCTTTGAAACTTGACAAAATAAAGGAGTTCTCAGTTTTGTCTCTATGGTTTGTTTCCTCTTCAAGTAGCCCTAGGCACAGACTGTGGAACAGCACTTTCTTCGAGAGGCGTTGCCAAGTTTCTAAGAATTAACGAGTTTCCGAAATACCAGCAAATATTTTTTTACGCAATCTTGATGATACTTGGTGGTAATGATCAGTACACAAATCGCACTTGGCTCACCAAATTTTGTTCTTCTAGGTTGAAGCGTTCGTGTACAGTAGCAGTTTTTATATTTAAGTTTCCTTCTGTTCTCTCCTATATAGATAGATGAATTTAAACTCTAAATCCAACATGGTTTGTAGTAGCTCTTTGAAACTTGACAAAATAAAGGAGTTCTCAGTTTTGTCTCTATGGTTTGTTTCCTCTTTAAGTAGCCCTATGCACAGACTGTGGAAAAGCACTTTCATCGAGAGGGGTTGGCAAGCTTCTAAGAATTAACGAGTTTCCGAAATACCAGCAAATATTTTTTTACGCAATCTTGATGATACTTGGTGGTAATGATCAGTACACAAATCCCACTTGGCTCACAAAATTTTCTTCTTCTAGGTTGAACCGTTCGTGTACAGTAGCACTTTTTATTATTAGGTTTCCTTCTGTTCTCTCCTATATAGATAGATGAATTTGGAACTCTATATCCAACATGGTTTGTAGTAGCTCTTTGAAACTTGACAAAATAAAGGAGTTCTCAGTTTTGTCTCTATGGTTTGTTTCCTCTTGAGTAGCCCTAGGCACAGACTGTGGAAAAGCACTTTCATTGAGAGGGGTTACCAACCTTCTGGGAATTAACGAGTTTCCGAAATAACTGCAAATATTTTTTCACCCAATCTTGATGATACTTGGTGGTAATGATCAGTACCCAAATCCCACTTGGCTCACCAAATTTTGTTCTTCTAGGTTGAAGCGTTCGTCTACAGTAGCAGTTTTTATATTTAGATTTCCATCTGCTCAATCCTATATTGATAGATGAATTTGGAACTCTAAATCCAACATGGTTTGTAGTAGCTCTTTGAAACTTGACAAAATAAAGGAGTTCTCAGTTTTGTCTCTATGGTTTGTTTCCTCTTTAAGTATCCCTAAGCACAGACTGTGTAAAAGCACTTTCAATGAGAGGGGTTGTCAAGCTTCTAAGAATTAACGAGTTTCCGAAATACCAGCAAATATTTTTTCACCCAATCTTGATGACACTTGGTGGTAATGATCAGTACAAAATTCCCACTTGGCTCACCAAATATTGTTCTTCTAGGTTGAAGCGTTCGTCTACAGAAGCAATTTTTATATTTAGGTTTCCCTCTGTTCTCTCCTATATAGATAGATGAATTTGGAACTCTAAATCCAACATGGTTTGGAGTAGCTCTTTGAAACTTGACAAAATACAGAGTTCTCAGTTTTGTCTCTATGGTTTGTTTCCTCTTCAAGTAGCCCTAGGCACAGAGTGTGGAAAAGCACTTTCATTGAGAGGGGTTGCCAACCTTCTAAGAATTAACGAGTTTCCGAAATACCTGCAAATATTTTTTCACCCAATCTTGATGATACTTGGTGGTAATGATCAGTACACAAATCCCATTTGGCTCACCAAATTTTGTTCTTCTAGGTTGAAGCGTTCGTCGGCAGTAGCAGTTTTTATATTTAGATTTCCAGCTGCTCTCTCCTATATAGATAGATGAATTTGGAACACTGAATCCAACATGGTTCGTAGTAGCTCTTTGAAACTTGACAAAATAAAGGAGTTCTCAGTATGTCTCTATGGTTTGTTTCCTCTTCAAGTAGCCCTAAGCACAGACTGTGGAAAAGAACTTTCATTGAGAGGGGTTGTCAAGCTTCTAAGAATTAACGAGTTTCCGAAATACCAGCAAATATTTTTTCACCCAATCTTGATGATACTTGGTGGTAATGATCAGTACACAAATCCCACTTGGCTCACCAAATTTTGTTCTTCTATTTTTAAGCGTTCGTCTACAGTAGCAGTTTTTATATTTAGGTTTCCCTCTGCTCTCTCCTATATAGATAGACGAATTTGGAACTCTAAATCCAACATGGTTTGTAGTATCTCTTTGAAACTTGACAAAATAAAGGAGTTCTCAGTTTTGTCTCTATGGTTTGTTTCCGCTTTAAGTAGCCCTAAGCACAGACTGTGTAAAAGCACTTTCATTTAGAGGGGTTGTCAAGCTTCTAAGAATTAACACGTTTCCGAAATAACAGCAAATATTCTTTCACCCAATCTTGATGATACTTGGTTGTAATGGTCAGTACACAAATCCCACTTGGCTCACCAAATTTTGTTCTTCTAGGTTGAAGCGTTCGTCTACAGTAGCAGTTTTTATATTTAGATTTCCATCTGATCTCTCCTATATAGATAGATGAATTTGGAACTCTAAATCCAACATGGTTCGTAGTAGCTCTTTGAAACTTGACAAAATAAAGGAGTTCTCAGTTTTGTGTCTATGGTTTGTTTCCTCTTTAAGTAGCCCTAAGCACAGACTGTGTAAAAGCACTTTCATTGAGAGGGGTTGTCAAGCTTATAAGAATTTACGAGTTTCCGAAATAGCAGCAAATATTTTTTCACCCAATCTTGATGATACTTGGTGGTAATGATCAGTACACAAATCCCACTTGGCTCACCAAATTATGTTCTTCTAGGTTGAAGCGTTCATCTACAGTAGTTGTTTTTATATTTAGTTTTCCCTCTGCTCTCTCCTATATAGATAGATGAATTTGGAACTCTAAATCCAACATGGTTCCTAGTAGCTCTTTGAAACTTGACAATATAAAGGAGTTCTCAGTTTTTTCTCTATAGTTTGTTTCCTTTTCAAGTAGCCCTAGGCACACACTGTGGAAAAGCACTTTCATTGAGAGTTGTTGCCAAGCTTCTAAGAATTAACGAGTGTCCCAAACACCAGCAAATATTTTTTCACCCAATCTTGATGATACTTGGTGGTAATGATCAGTACACAAATTCCACTTAACTCACCAAATTTTGTTCTTCTATTTGGAAGCGTTCGTCTACATTAGCAGTTTTTATATTTAGGTTTCCCTCTACTCTCTCCTATATAGATAGATGAATTTGGAACTCTAAATCCAACATGGTTCGTAGTAGCTCTTAGAAACTTGACAAAATAAAGGAGTTCTCAGTTTTGTCTCTATGGTTGTTTCCTCTTCAAGTAGCCCTAAGCACAGACTGTGGAAAAGCACTTTCATTGAGAGGGGTTGCCAAGCTTCTAAGAATTATCGAGTTTCCGAATACCAGCAAATATTTTTTCACCCAATCTTGATGATACTTGGTGTTAATGATCGGTACACAAATCCCACTTGGCTTTCGAAATTTTGTTCTGCTAGGTTGAAGCATTCGTATACAGTAGCAGTTTTTTATATTTAGGTTTCCCTCTGTTCTCTCCTATATAGATAGATGAATTTGGAACTCTCAATCCAACATGGTTTGTAGTAGCTCTTTGAAACTTGACAAAATAAAGGAGTTCTCAGTTTTGTCTCCATTTTTTGTTTCCTATTCAAGTAGCCCTATGCACAGACTGTGGAAAAGCACTTTCATTGAGAGGTGTTGCCAAGCTTCGAAGAATTAACGAGTTTCCGAAATACAATAAATATTTTTTCACCCGATCTTGATGATACTTGGTGGTAATGATCAGTTCACAAATCCCACTTGGCTCACCAAATTTTGTTCTTCCAGGTTGAAGCGTTCGTGTACAGTAGCAGTTTTTATATTTAGGTTTCCCTCTGCTCTCTCCTATATAGATAGATGAATTTGGAACTCTCAATCCAACATGGTTTGTAGTAGCTCTTTGAAACTTGACCAATAAATTAGTTCTCAGTTTTGTCTCTATTGTTTGTTTCCTCTTCAAGTAGCCCTAGGCACAGACTGTGGAAAAGCACTTTCATTGAAAAGGGTTGCCAACCTTCTAAGAATTAACGAGTTTCCAAAATACCAGCAAATATTTTTTCACCCAATCTTGATGATACTTGGTGGTAATGATCAGTACACAAATCGCACTTGGCTCACCAAATTATGTTCTTCTAGGTTGAAGCGTTCGTCTACAGTAGCAGTTTTTATATTTAGGTTTCCCTCTGGTCTCTCCTATATAGATAGATGAATTTGGAACTCTAAATCCAACATGGTTCGAAGTAGCTCTTGGAAACTTGACAATATAAAGGAGTTCTCAGTTTTTTCTCTATAGTTTGTTTCCTTTTCAAGTAGCCCTAGGCACAGACTGTGGAAAAGCACTTTCATCGAGAGGGGCTGCCAAGCTTCTAAGAATTAACGAGTTTCCGATATTCCAGCAAATATTTTTTCACCCTATCTTGATGATGCTTGGTGGTAATGATCAGTTCACAAATCCCACTTGGCTCACCAAATTATGTTCTTCTAGGTTGAAGCGTTCGTCTACATTAGCAGTTTTTATATTTAGGTTTCCCTCTACTCTCTCCTATATAGATAGATGAATTTGGAACTCTAAATCCAACATGGTTTGAAGTAGCTCTTGGAAACTTGACAATATAAAGGAGTTCTCAGTTTTTTCTCTATAGTTTGTTTCATTTTCAATTAGCCCTAGGCACAGACTGTGGAAAAGCACTTTCATTGAGAAGGGTTGCCAACCTTCTAAGAATTAACGAGTTTCCAAAATACCAGCAAATATTTTCTCACCCAATCTTGATGATACTTGGTGGTAATGATCAGTACACAAATCCCACTTGGCTCACCAAATTATGTTCTTCTAGGTTGAAGCGTTCGTCTACAGTAGCAGTTTTTATATTTAGGATTCCCTCTGCTCTCTCTTATATAGATAGATGAATTTGGAACTCTAAATCCAACATGGTTTGTAGTAGCTCTTTAAAACTTGACAAAATAAAGGAGTTCTCAGTTTTCTCTATATGGTTTGTTTCCTCTTCAAGTAGCCCTAGGCACAGACAGTTGAAAAGTACTTACATTGAGAAGGGTTGCGAACCTTCTAGGAATTAATGAGTTTCCAAAATACCTGCAAATATTTTTTCACCCAATCTTGATGATACTTGGGGGTAATGATCAGTACACAAATCCCACTTGGCTCACCAAATTTTGTTCTTCTAGGTTGAAGCGTTCGTCTACACTAGCAGTTTTTATATTTAGGTTTCCCTCTGCTCTCTCTTATATAGATAGATGAATTTGGAACTCTAAATCCAACATGGTTCGTAGTAGCTCTTTGAAACTTGACAAAATAAATGTGTTCTCAGTTTTATCTCAATGATTTGTTTCCTGTTTAAGTAGCCCTAAGCCCAGACTGTGGAAAAGCACTTTCATTGAGAGGGGTTGTCAAGCTTCTAAAAATTAACGACTTTCCGAAATACCAGCAAATATTTTTTCACCCAATCTTGATGATACTTTGTGGTAATTATCAGTACACAAATCCCACTTGGCTCACCAAATTTTGTTCTTCCAGGTTGAAGCGTTCGTCTACAGTAGCAGTTTTTATATTTAGGTTTCCCTCTGCTCTCTCCTATATAGATAGATGAATTTGGAACTCTAAATCCAACATGGTTTGCAAGAGCTCTTTTAAACTTTACAAAATAAAGGAGTTCTCAGTTTTGTCTCTATGGTTTGTTTCCTCTTCAAGTAGCCCTAGGCACAGACTGTGGAAAAGCACTTTCATTGAGAGGGGTTGCAAAGCGTCTAAGAATTAACGAGTTTCCGAAATACGAGCAAAAACTTTTTCACCCAATCTTGATGATACATGGTGGTAATGTTCAGTACACAAATCCCACTTGGCTCACCAAATTTTGTTCTTCTAGGTTGAAGCGTTCGTCTACAGTAGCAGTTTTTATATTTATGTTTCCCTCTGCTCACTCCTATATAGATAGATGAATTTGGAACTATAATCCAACATGGTTCGTAGAAGCTCTTTGAAACTTGACAAAATAAAGGAGTTCTCAGTTTTGTAGCTATGGTTTGTTTCCTCTTCAAGTAGCCCTAGGCACAGAGTGTGGAAAAGCAATTTCATTGAGAGGGGTTTCCAAGCTTCTAAGAATTAATGAGTTTCCGAAATACCAGCAAATATTTTTTCACCCAATCTTGATGATACTTGGTGGTAATGATCAGTACACAAATCCCACCTGGCTCACCAAATTTTGTTCTTCCAGGTTGAAGCGTTCGTCTACAGTAGCAGTTTCTATATTTAGGTTTCCCTCTGCTCTCTCCTATATAGATAGATGAATTTGGAACTCTAAATCCAACATGGTTCGTAGTAGCTCTTTGAAACTTGACAAAATAAAGGAGTTCTCAGTTTTGTCTCTATGGTTTGTTTCCTCTTCAAGTAGCCTCAGGCACAGACTGTGGAAAAGCACTTTCATCGAGAGTGGCTACCAAGCTTCTAAGAATTAACCAGTTTCCGATATTCCAGCAAATATTTTTTCACCCAATCTTGATGATCCGTAGTGGTAATGATCAGTACACAACTCCAACTTGGCTCACCACATTTTGTTCTTCTAGGTGGAAGCGTTCGTCTACAGTAGCAGTTTTTATATTTAGGTTTCCCTCTGTTCTCTCCTATATAGATAGATGAATATGGAACTCTAAATCCAACATGGTGTGTAGTAGCTCTTTGAAACTTGACAAAATAAAGGAGTTCTCAGTTTTGTCTCTATGGTTTGTTTCCTCTTTAAGTAGCCCTAAGCACAGACTGTGGAAAAGCACTTTCATTGAGAGGGGTTGCCAAGCTTCTAAGAATTATCGAGTTTACGAAATACCAGCAAATATTTTTTCACCCAATCTTCAAGATACTTGGTGGTAATGATCAGTACACAAATCCCACTTGGCTCACAAAATTTTGTTCTTCTAGGTTGAAGCATTCGTGTACAGTAGCAGTTTTTATATTTAGGTTTCTGTCTGTTCTCTCCTATATAGATAGATGAATTTGGAACTGTAAATCCAACATGGTGTGTAGTAGCTCTGAAACTTGACAAAATAAAGGAGTTCTCAGTTTTGTCTCTATTTTTTGTTTCCTATTCAAGTAGCCCAAGGCACAGACTGTGGAAAAGCACTTTCATTGAGAAGGGTTGCCAAGCTTCTAAGAATTAACGAGTTTCCGAAATACCAGCAAAAATTTTTTCACCTAATCTTGATCATACTTGGTGGTAATGATCAGTTCACAAATCCCACTTGGCTCACCAAATTTTGTTCTTCTAGGTTGAAGTGTTCGTCTACAGTAGCAGTTTTTATATTTAGGTTTCCCTCTGTTGTCTCCTATATAGATAGATGAATTTGGAACTCTAAATCCAACATGGTTCGTAGTAGCTCTTTGAAACTTGACAAAATAAAGGAGTTCTCATTTTTGTCTCAATGGTTTGTTTCCTTGTCAAGTAGCCCTAGGCACAGAGTTGAAAATTACTTTCATTGAGGAGGGTTGCCATGCTTCTAAGAATTATCGAGTTTCCGAAATAACAGCAAAAATTTTTTCACCTAATCTTGATGATACTTGGTGGTAATGATCAATACACAAATCCCACTTGGCTCACCAAATTTTGTTCTTCTAGATTGAAGCGTTCGTCTACAGTAGCAGTTTTTATATTTAGGTTTCCCTCTGTTCTCTCCTATATAGTTAGATGAATTTGGAACTCAAATCCAACATGGTTCGAAGTAGCTCTTGGAAACTTGACAATATAAAGAAGTTCTCAGTTTTTTCTGTATAGTTTGTTTCATTTTCAAGTAGCCCTGGGCACACACTGTGGAAAAGCCCTTTCATCGAGAGGGGCTGCCAAGCTTCTAAGAATTAACGAGTTTCCGATTTTCCAGCAAATATTTTTTCACCCAATCTTGGTGATCCTTGGTGGTAATGATCAGTTCACAAATCCCACTTGGCTCACCAAATTTTGTTCTTCTAGGTTGAAGCGTTCGCCTACAGTAGCAGTTTTTATATTTAGGTTTCCCTCTGCTCTCTCCTATATAGATAGATGAATTTGGAACTCTAAATCCAACATGGTGTGTAGTAGCTCTTTGAAACTTGACAAAATAAAGGAGTTCTCAGTTTTGTTCAATGGTTTGTTTCCTCTTCAAGTAGCCCTAGGCACAGTGTGTGGAAAAACACTTTCATTGAGAGGGGTTGCCAAGCTTCTAAGAATTAACGAGTTTCTGAAATACGAACAAACACTTTTTCACCCAATCTTGATGATACTTGGTGGTAATGATCAGTACACAAATCCCACTTGGCTCACCAAATTTTGTTCTTCTAGGTTGAAGCGTTCGTCTACAGTAGCAGTTTTTATATTTAGGTTTCCCTCTGTTCTCTCCTATATAGTTAGATGAATTTGGAACTCAAATCCAACATGGTTCGAAGTAGCTCTTGGAAACTTGACAATATAAAGAAGTTCTCAGTTTTTTCTCTATAGTTTGTTTCATTTTCAAGTAGCCCTAGGCACAGACTGTGGAAAAGCACTTTCATCGAGAGGGGCTGCCAAGCTTCTAAGAATTAACGAGTTTCCGATTTTCCAGCAAATATTTTTTCACCCAATCTTGATGATCCTTGGTGGTAATGATCAGTTCACAAATAACACTTGGCTCACCAAATTTTGTTCTTCTAGGTTGAAGCGTTCGCCTACAGTAGCAGTTTTTATATTTAGGTTTCCCTCTGTTCTCTCCTATATAGATAGATGAATTTGGAACTCTAAATCCAACATGGTTTGTAGTAGCTCTTTGAAACTTGACAAAATAAAGGAGTTCTCAGTTTTTTCTCAATGGTTTGTATCCTCTTCAAGTAGCCCTAGGCACAGTCTTTGGAAAAACACTTTCATTGAGAGGGGTTGCCAAGCTTCTAAGAATTAACGAGTTTCCGAAAAACGAGCAAACACTTTTTCACCCAATCTTGATGATACTTGGTGGTAATGATCAGTACACAAATCCCTCTTAGCTCACCAAATTTTGTTCTTCTAGGATGAAGCGTTCGTCTACAGTAGCAGTTTTTATATTTAGGTTTCCCTCTGTTCACTCCTGTATAGATAGATGAATTTGGAACTCTAAATCCAACATAGTTCGTAGAAGCTCTTTGAAACTTGACAAAATAAAGGAGATCTCAGTTTTGTCTCTATGGTTTGTTTCCTCTTCAAGGAGCCCTAGGCACAGACTGTGGAAAAGCACTTTCATCGAGAGGGGTTGCCTATCTTCTAACAAATAACTAGTTTCCCAAATACCAGCAAATATTTTTTCACCCAATCTTGATAATACTTGGTGGTAATGATCAGTACACAAATCCCACTTGGCTCACCAAATTTTGTTCTTCTAGGTTGAAGCGTTCATCTGCAGTAGTAGTTTTTATATTTAGTTTTCCCTCTGTTCTCTCCTATATAGATAGATGAATTTGGAACTCTAAATCCAACATGGATAGTAGTAATTCTTTGAAACTTGACAAAATAAAGGAGTTCTCAGTTTTGTCTCTATGGATTGTTTCCTCTTCAAGTAGCCCTAGGCACAGACTGTGGAAAAGCACTTTCATTGAGAGGGGTTGCCAAGCGTCTAAGAATTAACGAGTTTCCGAAATACGAGCAAAAACTTTTTCACCCAATCTTGATGATACATAGTGGTAATGTTCAGTACACAAGTCCCACTTGGCTCACCAAATTTTGTTCTTCTAGGTTGAAGCGTTCGTCTACAGTAGCAGTTTTTATATTTATGTTTCCCTCTGCTCACTCCTATATAGATAGGTGAATTTGGAACTATAATCCAACATGGTTCGTAGAAGCTCTTTGAAACTTGACAAAATAAAGGAGTTCTCAGTTTTGTAGCTATGGTTTGTTTCCTCTTCAAGTAGCCCTAGGCACAGACTGTGGAAAAGCAATTTCATTGAGAGGGATTTCCAAGCTTCTAAGAATTAACGAGTTTCCGAAATACCAGCAAATATTTTTTCACCCAATCTTGATGATACTTGGTGATAATGATCAGAACACAAATCCCACTTGGCTCACCAAAATTTGTTCTTCTAGGTTGAAGCGTTCGTCTACAGTAGCAGTTTTTATATTTAGGTTTCCCTCTGCTCTCTCGTATATAGACAGATGAATTTGTAACTCTAAATCCAACATGGTTCGTAGTAGCTCTTTGAATCTTGACAAAATAAAGGAGTTCTCAGTTTTGTCTCTATGGTTTGTTTCCTCTTCAAGTAGCCCTAGGCACAGACAGTTGAAAATTACTTTCATCGAGAGGGGCTGCCAAGCTTCTAAGAATTAACGAGTTTCCGATTTTCCAGCAAATATTTTTTCACCCATCTTGATGATCCTTGGTGGTAATGATCAGTTCACAAATCCCACTTGGCTCACCAAATTTTGTTCTTCTAGGTTGAAGTGTTCGCCTACAGTAGCAGTTTTTATATTTAGGTTTCCCTCTGCTCTCTCCTTTATAGATAGATGAATTTGGAACTCTAAATCCAACATGGTTCGTAGTAGCTCTTTGAAACTTGACAAAATAAAGGAGTTCTCATTTTTGTCTCTATGGTTTGTTTCCTCTTCAAGTAGCCGTAGGCGCAGACAGTGGAAAAGCAATTTCTTTGAGAGGGGTTGCCACGCTTCTAAGAATTAACGAGTTTCCGAAATACCAGCAAATATTTTTTTTAACCAATCTTGATGATACTTGGTGGTAATGATCAGTACACAAATCCCACTTTTCTCACCAAAATTTGTTCTACTAGGTTGAAGCGTTCGTCTACAGTAGCAGTTTTTATATTTAGGTTTCCCTCTGTTGTCTCCTATATAGATAGATGAATTTGGAACTCTAAATCCACCATGGTTCGTAGTAGCTCTTTGAAACTTGACAAAATAAAGGAGTTCTCAGTTTTGTCTCAATGGTTTGTTTCCTTGTCAAGTAGCCCTAGGCACAGAGTTGAAAATTACTTTCATTGAGAAGGGTTGCCATGCTTCTAAGAATTATCGAGTTTCCGAAATAACAGCAAAAATTTTTTCACCTAATCTTGATGATACTTGGTGGTAATGATCAATACACAAATCCCACTTGGCTCACCAAATTTTGTTCTTCTAGATTGAAGCGTTCGTCTACAGTAGCAGTTTTTATATTTAGGTTTCCCTCTGTTCTCTCCTATATAGTTAGATGAATTTGGAACTCAAATCCAACATGGTTCGAAGTAGCTCTTGGAAACTTGACAATATAAAGAAGTTCTCAGTTTTTTCTGTATAGTTTGTTTCATTTTCAAGTAGCCCTGGGCACACACTGTGGAAAAGCCCTATCATCGAGAGGGGCTGCCAAGCTTCTAAGAATTAACGAGTTTCCGATTTTCCAGCAAATATTTTTTCACCCAATCTTGGTGATCCTTGGTGGTAATGATCAGTTTACAAATCCCACTTGGCTCACCAAATTTTGTTCTTCTAGGTTGAAGCGTTCGCCTACAGTAGCAGTTTTTATATTTAGGTTTCCCTCTGCTCTCTCCTATATAGATAGATGAATTTGGAACTCTAAATCCAACATGGTGTGTAGTAGCTCTTTGAAACTTGACAAAATAAAGGAGTTCTCAGTTTTGTTCAATGGTTTGTTTCCTCTTCAAGTAGCCCTAGGCACAGTCTGTGGAAAAACACTTTCATTGATAGGGGTTGCCAAGCTTCTAAGAATTAACGAGTTTCTGAAATACGAACAAACACTTTTTCACCCAATCTTGATGATACTTGGTGGTAATGATCAGTACACAAATCCCACTTGGCTCACCAAATTTTGTTCTTCTAGGTTGAAGCGTTCGTCTACAGTAGCAGTTTTTATATTTAGGTTTCCCTCTGTTCTCTCCTATATAGTTAGATGAATTTGGAACTCAAATCCAACATGGTTCGAAGTAGCTCTTGGAAACTTGACAATATAAAGAAGTTCTCAGTTTTTTCTCTACAGTTTGTTTCATTTTCAAGTAGCCCTAGGCACAGACTGTGGAAAAGCACTTTCATCGAGAGGGGCTGCCAAGCTTCTAAGAATTAACGAGTTTCCGATTTTCCAGCAAATATTTTTTCACCCAATCTTGATGATCCTTGGTGGTAATGATCAGTTCACAAATCCCACTTGGCTCACCAAATTTTGTTCTTCTAGGTTGAAGCGTTCGCCTACAGTAGCAGTTTTTATATTTAGGTTTCCCTCTGTTCTCTCCTATATAGATAGATGAATTTGGAACTCTAAATCCAACATGGTTTGTAGTAGCTCTTTGAAACTTGACAAAATAAAGGAGTTCTCAGTTTTTTCTCAATGGTTTGTATCCTCTTCAAGTAGCCCTAGGCACAGTCTTTGGAAAAACACTTTCATTGAGAGGGGTTGCCAAGCTTCTAAGAATTAACGAGTTTCCGAAAAACGAGCAAACACTTTTTCACCCAATCTTGATGATACTTGGTGGTAATGATCAGTACACAAATCCCTCTTAGCTCACCAAATTTTGTTCTTCTAGGATGAAGCGTTCGTCTACAGTAGCAGTTTTTATATTTAGGTTTCCCTCTGTTCACTCCTGTATAGATAGATGAATTTGGAACTCTAAATCCAACATAGTTCGTAGAAGCTCTTTGAAACTTGACAAAATAAAGGAGATCTCAGTTTTGTCTCTATGGTTTGTTTCCTCTTCAAGGATCCCTAGGCACAGACTGTGGAAAAGCACTTTCATCGAGAGGGGTTGCCAAGCTTCTAACAAATAACTAGTTTCCCAAATACCAGCAAATATTTTTTCACCCAATCTTGATAATACTTGGTGGTAATGATCAGTACACAAATCACACTTGGCTCACCAAATTTTGTTCTTCTAGGTTGAAGCGTTCATCTGCAGTAGTAGTTTTTATATTTAGTTTTCCCTCTGTTCTCTCCTATATAGATAGATGAATTTGGAACTCTAAATCCAACATGGATAGTAGTAATTCTTTGAAACTTGACAAAATAAAGGAGTTCTCAGTTTTGTCTCTATGGATTGTTTCCTCTTCAAGTAGCCCTAGGCACAGACTGTGGAAAAGCACTTTCATTGAGAGGGGTTGCCAAGCGTCTAAGAATTAACGAGTTTCCGAAATACGAGCAAAAACTTTTTCACCCAATCTTGATGATACATAGTGGTAATGTTCAGTACACAAGTCCCACTTGGCTCACCAAATTTTGTTCTTCTAGGTTGAAGCGTTCGTCTACAGTAGCAGTTTTTATATTTATGTTTCCCTCTGCTCACTCCTATATAGATAGGTGAATTTGGAACTATAATCCAACATGGTTCGTAGAAGCTCTTTGAAACTTGACAAAATAAAGGAGTTCTCAGTTTTGTAGCTATGGTTTGTTTCCTCTTCAAGTAGCCCTAGGCACAGACTGTGGAAAAGCAATTTCATTGAGAGGGATTTCCAAGCTTCTAAGAATTAACGAGTTTCCGAAATACCAGCAAATATTTTTTCACCCAATCTTGATGATACTTGGTGATAATGATCAGAACACAAATCCCACTTGGCTCACCAAAATTTGTTCTTCTAGGTTGAAGCGTTCGTCTACAGTAGCAGTTTTTATATTTAGGTTTCCCTCTGCTCTCTCGTATATAGACAGATGAATTTGTAACTCTAAATCCAACATGGTTCGTAGTAGCTCTTTGAATCTTGACAAAATAAAGGAGTTCTCAGTTTTGTCTCTATGGTTTGTTTCCTCTTCAAGTAGCCCTAGGCACAGACAGTTGAAAATTACTTTCATCGAGAGGGGCTGCCAAGCTTCTAAGAATTAACGAGTTTCCGATTTTCCAGCAAATATTTTTTCACCCATCTTGATGATCCTTGGTGGTAATGATCAGTTCACAAATCCCACTTGGCTCACCAAATTTTGTTCTTCTAGGTTGAAGCGTTCACCTACAGTAGCAGTTTTTATATTTAGGTATCCCTCTGCTCTCTTCTATATAGATAGATGAATTTGGAACTCTAAATCCAACATGGTTCGTAGTAGCTCTTTGAAACTTGACAAAATAAAGGAGTTCTCAGTTTTTTCTCAATGGTTTGTATCCTCTTCAAGTAGCCCTAGGCACAGTCTGTGGAAAAACACTTTCATTGAGAGGGGTTGCCAAGCTTCTAAGAATTAACGAGTTTCCGAAATACGAGCAAAAACTTTTTCACCCAATCTTGATACATAGTGGTAATGTTCAGTAAACAAATCCCACTTGGCTCACCAAATTTTGTTCTTCTAGGTTGAAGCGTTCGTCTACAGAAGCAGTTTTTATTTTTATGTTTCCCTCTGCTCACTCCTATATAGATAGATGAATTTGGAACTATAATCCAACATGGTTCGTAGAAGCTCTTTGAAACTTGACAAAATAAAGGAGTTCTCAGTTTTGTAGCTACGGTTTGTTTCCTCTTCAAGTAGCCCTAGGCACAGACTGTGGAAAAGCAATTTCATTGAGAGGGATTTCCAAGCTTCTAAGAATTAACGAGTTTCCGAAATACCAGCAAACATATTTTCACCCAAACTTGATGATACTTGGTGATAATGATCAGTACACAAATCCCACTTGGCTCACCAAAATTTGTTCTTCGAGGTTGAAGCGTTCGTCTACAGTAGCAGTTTTTATATTTAGGTTTCCCTCTGCTCTCTCGTATATAGATAGATGAATTTGTAACTCTAAATCCAACATGGTTCGTAGTAGCTCTTTGAATCTTGACAAAATAAAGGAGTTCTCAGTTTTGTCTCTATGGTTTGTTTCCTCTTCAAGTAGCCCTAGGCACAGACAGTTGAAAATTACTTTCATTGAGAAGGGTTGCCAAGCTTCTAAGAATTAACGAGTTTCCGAAATACCAGCAAAAATTTTTTCACCTAATCTTGATCATACTTGGTGGTAATGATCAGTTCACAAATCCCACTTGGCTCACCAAATTTTGTTCTTCTAGGTTGAAGCGTTCGCCTACAGTAGCAGTTTTTATATTTAGGTTTCCCTCTGCTCTCTCCTATATAGATAGATGAATTTGGAACTCTAAATCCAACATGGTTCGTAGTAGCTCTTTGAAACTTGACAAAATAAAGGAGTTCTCATTTTTGTCTCTATGGTTTGTTTCCTCTTCAAGTAGCCGTAGGCGCAGACAGTGGAAAAGCAATTTCTTTGAGAGGGGTTGCCACGCTTCTAAGAATTAACGAGTTTCCGAAATACCAGCAAATATTTTTTTTAACCAATCTTGATGATACTTGGTGGTAATGATCAGTACACAAATCCCACTTTTCTCACCAAAATTTGTTCTACTAGGTTGAAGCGTTCGTCTACAGTAGCAGTTTTTATATTTAGGTTTCCCTCTGTTGTCTCCTATATAGATAGATGAATTTAGAACTCTAAATCCACCATGGTTCGTAGTAGCTCTTTGAAACTTGACAAAATAAAGGAGTTCTCAGTTTTGTCTCAATGGTTTGTTTCCTTGTCAAGTAGCCCTAGGCACAGAGTTGAAAATTACTTTCATTGAGAAGGGTTGCCATGCTTCTAAGAATTATCGAGTTTCCGAAATAACAGCAAAAATTTTTTCACCTAATCTTGATGATACTTGGTGGTAATGATCAATACACAAATCCCACTTGGCTCACCAAGTTTTGTTCTTCTAGATTGAAGCGTTCGTCTACAGTAGCAGTTTTTATATTTAGGTTTCCCTCTGTTCTCTCCTATATAGTTAGATGAATTTGGAACTCAAATCCAACATGGTTCGAAGTAGCTCTTGGAAACTTGACAATATAAAGAAGTTCTCAGTTTTTTCTGTATAGTTTGTTTCATTTTCAAGTAGCCCTGGTCACACACTGTGGAAAAGCCCTTTCATCGAGAGGGGCTGCCAAGCTTCTAAGAATTAACGAGTTTCCGATTTTCCAGCAAATATTTTTTCACCCAATCTTGGTGATCCTTGGTGGTAATGATCAGTTCACAAATCCCACTTGGCTCACCAAATTTTGTTCTTCTAGGTTGAAGCGTTCGCCTACAGTAGGAGTTTTTATATTTAGGTTTCCCTCTGCTCTCTCCTATATAGATAGATGAATTTGGAACTCTAAATCCAACATGGTGTGTAGTAGCTCTTTGAAACTTGACAAAATAAAGGAGTTCTCAGTTTTGTTCAATGGTTTGTTTCCTCTTCAAGTAGCCCTAGGCACAGTCTGTGGAAAAACACTTTCATTGAGAGGGGTTGCCATGCTTCTAAGAATTAACGAGTTTCTGAAATACGAACAAACACTTTTTCACCCAATCTTGATGATACTTGGTGGTAATGATCAGTACACAAATCCCACTTAGCTCACCAAATTTTGTTCTTCTAGGTTGAAGCGTTCGCCTACAGTAGCAGTTTTTATATTTAGGTTTCCCTCTGTTCTCTCCTATATAGATAGATGAATTTGGAACTCTAAATCCAACATGGTTCGTAGTAGCTCTTTGAAACTTGACAAAATAAAGGAGTTCTCAGTTTTGTCTCTATGGTTTGTTTCCTCTTCAAGTAGCCCTAGGCACAGACTGAGGAAAAGCAATTTCATTGAGAGGGTTGGCCAAGCTTCTAAGAATTAACGAGTTTCCGAAATCCCAGCAAATATTTTCTCACCCAATCTTGATGATACTTGGTGGTAATGATCAGAACACAAATCCCACTTGGCTCACCAAATTTTGTTCTTCTAGGTTGAAACGTTCTTCTACAGTAGCAGTTTTTATATTTAGGTTTCCCTCTGTTCTCTCCTATATAGATAGATGAATATGGAACTCTAAATCCAACTTGGTGTGTAGTAGCTCTTTGAAACTTGACAAAATAAAGGAGTTCTCAGTTTTGTCTCTATTGTTTGTTTCCTCTTCAAGTATCCGTAAGCGCAGACTGTGGAAAAGCACTTTCATTCAGAGGGGTTGAAAAGCTTCTAAGAATTATCGAGTTTCCGAAATACCAGCAAATATTTTTTCACCCAATCTTGATGATACTTGGTGGTAATGATCAGTACACAAATCCCACTTGGCTCACCAAATTTTGTTCTTCTAGGTTGAAGCGTTCGTCTACAGTAGCAGTTTTTATATTTAGGTTTCCCTCTGCTCTCTCGTATATAGATAGATGAATTTGTAACTCTAAATCCAACATGGTTCGTAGTAGCTCTTTGAATCTTGACAAAATAAAAAAGTTCTCAGTATGTCTCTAAGGTTTGTTTGCTCTTCAAGTAGTCCTAGGCACAGACAGTTGAAAATTACTTTCATTGAGAAGGGTTGCGAAGCTTCTAACAATTAACGATTTTCGGAAATACCAGCAAAAATTTTTTCACCTAATCTTGATGATACTTGGTGGTAATGATCAGTACACAAATCCCACTTGGCTCACCAAATTTTGTTCTTCTAGGTTGAAGCGTTCTTCTACAGTAGCAGTTTTTATATTTAGGTTTCCCTCTGTTCTCTCCTATATAGATAGATGAATTTGGAACTCTAAATCGAACATGCTTCGAAATAGCTCTTGGAAACTTGACAATATAAAGAAGTTCTCAGTTTTTTCTCTATAGTTTGTTTCATTTTCAAGTAGCCCTAGGCACAGACTGTGGAAAAGCACTTTCATTGAGATGGTTTGCCAAGCGTCTAAGAATTAACGAGTTTCCGAAATACGAGCAAAAACTTTTTCACCCAATCTTGATGATACATAGTGGTAATGTTCAGTACACAAATCCCACTTGGCTCACCAAATTTTGTTCTTCTAAGTTGAAGCGTTCGTCTACATTAGCAGTTTTTATATTTATGTTTCCCTCTGCTCACTCCTATATAGATAGATGAATTTGGAACTATAATCCAACATGGTTCGTAGAAGCTCTTTGAAACTTGACAAAATAAAGGAGTTTTAAGTTTTGTCTCAATGGTTTGTTTCCTCTTCAAGGAGCCCAAGGCACAGATTGTGGAAAAGCACTTTCATGGAGAGGGGTTGCCAAGCTTCTAAGAAATAACTAGTTTCCCAAATACCAGCAAATATTTTTTCACCCAATCTTGATGATACTTTGTGGTAATGATCAGTACACAAATCCCACTTGACTCACCACATTTTGTTCTTCTAGGTTGAAGCGTTCATCTGCAGTAGTAGTTTTTATATTTAGTTTTCCCTCTGTTCTCTCCTATATAGATAGATGAATTTGGAACTCTAAATGCAACATGGTTTGCAGTAGCTCTTTTAAACTTTACAAAATAAAGGAGTTCTCAGTTTTCTCTCTATGGTTTGTTTCCTCTTCAAGAAGCCCTAGGCACAGACTGTGGAAAAGCACTTTCATTGAGAGGGGTTGCCAAGCGTCTAAGAATTAACGAGTTTCCGAAATACGAGCAAAAACTTTTACACCCAATCTTGATGATACATAGTGGTAATGTTCAGTACACAAATCCCACTTGGTCACCAAATTTTGTTCTTCTAGGTTGAAGCGTTCGTCTACAGTAGCAGTGTTTATATTTATGTTTCCCTCTGCTCACTCCTATATAGATAGATGAATTTGGAACTATAATCCAACATGGTTCGTAGAAGCTCTTTGAAACTTGACAAAATAAACGAGTTCTCAGTTTTGTAGCTACGGTTTGTTTCCTCTTCAAGTAGCCCTAGGCACAGACTGTGGAAAAGCAATTTCATTGAGAGGGATTTCCAAGCTTCTAAGAATTAAGGAGTTTCCGAAATACCAGCTAATATTTTTTCACCCAATCTTGATGATACTTGGTGATAATGATCAGTAGACAAATCCCACTTGGCTCACCAAATTTTGTTCTTCTAGGTTGAAGCGTTCTTCTACAGTATCAGTTTTTATATTTAGGTTTCCCTCTGTTCTCTCCTATATATTTAGATGAATTTGGAACTCTAAATCCAACATGGTTCGAAATAGCTCTTGGAAACTTGACAATATAAAGGAGTTCTCAGTTTTTTCTCTATAGTTTGTTTCATTTTCAAGTAGCCCTAGGCACAGACTGTGGAAAAGCACTTTCAACGAGAGGGGCTGCCAAGCTTCTAAGAATTAACGAGTTTCCGATTTTCCAGCAAATATTTTTTCACCCAATCTTGATGATCCTTGGTGGTAATGATCAGTTCACAAATCCCACTTGGCTCACCAAATTTTGTTCTTCTAGGTTGAAGCTTTCGCCTTCAGTAGCAGTTTTTATATTTAGGTTTCCCTCTGCTCTCTCCTATATAGATAGATGAATTTGGAACTCTAAATCCAACATGGTTCGTAGTAGCTCTTTGAAACTTGACAAAATAAAGGAGTTATCAGTTTTGTCTCTATGGTTTGTTTCCTATTTAAGTAGCCCAAGGCACAGACTGTGGAAAAGCACTTTCATCGAGAGGGGTTGCCACGCTTCTAAGAATTAACGAGTTTCCGAAATACCAGCAAATATTTTTTTTAACCAATCTTGATGATACTTGGTGGTAATGATCAGTACACAAATCCCACTTGGCTCACCAAATTTTGGTCTTCCAGGTTGAAGCGTTCGTCTACAGTAGCAGTTTTTATATTTAGGTTTCCCTCTGCTCTCTCCTATATAGATAGATGAATTTGGAACTCTAAATCCAACATGGTTCGTAGTATCTCTTTGAAACTTGACAAAATAAAGGAGTTCTCAGTTTTGTCTCTATGGTTTGTTTCCTCTTCAAGTAGCCCTAGGCACAGACTGAGGAAAAGCAATTTCATTGAGAGGGTTGGCCACGCTTCTAAGAATTAACGAGTTTCCGAAATCCCAGCAAATATTTTTTCACCCAATCTTGATGATACTTGGTGTTAATGATCAGAACACAAATCCCACTTGGCTCACCAAATTTTGTTCTTCTAGGTTGAAACGTTCTTCTACAGTAGCAGTTTTTATATTTAGGTTTCCCTCTGTTCTCTCCTATATAGATAGATGAATATGGAACTCTAAATCCAACTTGGTGTGTAGTAGCTCTTTGAAACTTGACAAAATAAAGGAGTTCTCAGTTTTGTCTCTATTGTTTGTTTCCTCTTCAAGTATCCGTAAGCGCAGACTGTGGAAAAGCACTTTCATTCAGAGGGGTTGAAAAGCTTCTAAGAATTATCGAGTTTCCGAAATACCAGCAAATATTTTTTCACCCAATCTTGATTTTACTTGGTGGTAATGATCAGTACACAAATCCCACTTGGCTCACCAAATTTTGTTCTTCTAGCTTGAAGCGTTCGTCTACAGTAGCAGTTTTTATATTTAGGTTTCCCTCTGCTCTCTCGTATATAGATAGATGAATTTGTAACTCTATATCCAACATGGTTCGTAGTAGCTCTTTGAATCTTGACAAAATAAAGGAGTTCTCAGTATGTCTCTAAGGTTTGTTTCCTCTTCAAGTAGTCCTAGGCACAGACAGTTGAAAATTACTTTCATTGAGAAGGGTTGCCAAGCTTCTAAGAATTAACGATTTTCGGAAATACCAGCAAAAATTTTTTCACCTAATCTTGATGATACTTGGTGGTAATGATCAGTACACAAATCCCACTTGGCTCACCAAATTTTGCAAATTTTGTTCTTCTAGGTTGAAGCGTTCTTCTACAGTAGCAGTTTTTATATTTAGGTTTCCCTCTGTTCTCTCCTATATAGTTAGATGAATTTGGAACTCTAAATCCAACATGCTTGAAGTAGCTCTTGGAAACTTGACAATATAAAGAAGTTCTCAGTTTTTTCTCTATAGTTTGTTTCATTTTCAAGTAGCCTAGGCACAGACTGTGGAAAAGCACTTTCATTGAGATGGTTTGCCAAGCGTCTAAGAATTAACGAGTTTTCCGAATACGAGCAAAAATTTTTCACCCAATCTTGATGATACATAGTGGTAATGTTCAGTACACAAATCCCACTTGGCTCACCAAATTTTGTTCTTCTAGGTTGAAGCGTTCGTCTACAGTAGCAGTTTTTATATTTATGTTTCGCTCTGCTCACTCCTATATAGATAGATTAATTTGGAACTATAATCCAACATGGTTCGTAGAAGCTCTTTGAAACTTGACAAAATAAAGGAGTTTTCAGTTTTGTCTCAATGGTTTGTTTCCTCTTCAAGGAGCCCAAGGCACAGATTGTGGAAAAGCACTTTCATGAGAGGGTTGCCAAGCTTCTAAGAAATAACTAGTTTCCCAAATACCAGCAAATATTTTTTCACCCAATCTTGATGATACTTTGTGGTAATGATCAGTACACAAATCCCACTTGGCTCACCAAATTTTGTTCTTCTAGGTTGAAGCGTTCATCTGCAGTAGTAGTTTTTATATTTAGTTTTCCCTCTGTTCTCTCCTATATAGATAGATGAATTTGGAACTCTAAATGCAACATGGTTTGCAGTAGCTCTTTTAAACTTTACAAAATAAAGGAGTTCTCAGTTTGTCTCTATGGTTTGTTTCCTCTTAAAGTAGCCCGAGGCACAGACTGTGGAAAAGCACTTTCATTGAGAGGGGTTGCCAAGCGTCTAAGAATTAACAATTTTCCGAAATACGAGCAAAAACTTTTTCACCCAATCTTGATGATACATAGTGGTAATGTTCAGTCCACAAATCCAACTTTGCTCACCAAATTTTGTTCTTCTAGGTTGAAGCGATCGTCTACAGTAGCAGTTTTTATATTTATGTTTCCTCTGCTCACTCCTATATAGATAGATGAATTTGGAACTATATTCCAACATGGTTCGTAGAAGCTCTTTGAAACTTGACAAAATAAAGGAGTTCTCAGTTTTGTAGCTACGGTTTGATACCTCTTCAAGTAGCCCTAGGCACAGACTGTGGAAAAGCAATTTCATTGAGAGGGATTCCAAGCTTCTAAGAATTAACGAGTTTCCGAAATACCAGCAAATATTTTTTCACCCAATCTTGATGATACTTGGTGATAATGATCAGTACACATATCCCACTTGGCTCACCAAAATTTGTTCTTCTAGGTTGAAGCGTTCGTCTACAGTAGCAGTTTTTATATTAGGTTTCCCTCTGCTCTCTCGTATATAGATAGATGAATTTGTAACGCTAAATCCACATGGTTCGTAGTAGCTCTTTGAATCTTGACAAAATAAAGAGTTCTCAGTTTTGTCTCTATGGTTTGTTCCTCTTCAAGTAGCCCTAGCACAGACAGTTGAAAATTACTTTCAATGAGAAGGGTTGCCAAGCTTCTAAGAATTAAAGAGTTTCCAAAATACCAGCAAATATTTTTTCACCTAATCTTGATGATACTTGGTGGTAATGATCAGTACACAAATCCCACTTGGCTCACCAAATTTGGTTCTTCTAGGTAGAAGCGTTCGTCTACAGTAGCAGTTTTTATATTTAGGTTTCCCTCTGTTCTCTCCTATATAGCTAGATGAATTTGGAACTCAAATCCAACATGCTTCGAAGTAGCTCTTGGAAACTTGACAATATAAAGAAGTTCTCAGTTTTTTCTCTATAGTTTGTTTCATTTTCAAGTAGCCCAGGACAGACTGTGGAAAAGCACTTTCATCGAGAGGGGCAGCCAAGCTTCTAAGAATTAACGAGTTTCCGATTTTCCCAGCAAATGTTTTTTCACCCAATCTTGATGATACTTGGTGGTAATGATCAGTACACAAATCCACTTGGCTCACCAAATTATGATCTTCTAGGTTGAAGCGTTCGTCAACAGTAGCAGTTTTTATATTTAGGTTTCCTTCTGTTCTCTCCTATATAGTTAGATGATTTTGGAACTCTAAATCCAACATGGTTTGAAGTAGCTCTTGGAAACTTGACAATACAAAGGAGTTCTCAGTTTTTTCTCTATAGTTTGTTTCATTTTTAAGTAGCCCTAGGCACAGACTGTTGAAAAGCACTGTCATCGAGAGGGTTGCCAAGCTTCTAAGAATTAACGAGTTTCCGATTTTCCAGCAAATATTTTTCACCCAATCATGATGATCCTTGGTGGTAATGATCAGTTCACAAATCCCACTTGGCTCACCAAATTTTGTTCTTCTAGGTTGAAGCGATGGTCTACAGTAGCAGTTTTTATATTTAGGTTTCCCTCTGCTCTCTCCTATATAGATAGATGGATTTGGAACTCTAAATCCAACATGGTTCGTAGTAGCTCTTTGAAACAGGACAAAATAAAAGGAGTTCTCAGTTTTGTCTCTATGGTTTGTGTCCTATTCAAGTAGCCCAAGGCACAGACTGTGGAAAAGCACTTTTATCGAGAGGGGTTGCCACGCTTCTAAGAATTAACAAGTTTCCGAAATACCAGCAAATATTTTTTTTAACCAATCTTGATGATACTTGGTGTTAATGATCAGAACAGAAATCCACTTGGCTCACCAAATTTTGTTCTCCTGGTTGAAGCGTTCATCTGCAGTAGTAGTTTTTATATTTAGTTTTCCTCTGTTCTCTCCTATATAGATAGATGAATTTGGAACTCTAAATGCAACATGGTTTGCAGTAGCTCTTTTAAACATTACAAAATAAAGCTGTTCTCAGTTTTGTCTCTATGGTTTGTTTCCTCTTCAAGAAGCCCTAGGCACAGACTGTGGAATAGCACTTTCATTGAGAGGGGTTGCCAAGCTTCTAAGAATTATCGAGTTTACGAAATACCAGCAAATATTTTTTCACCAAATCTTCAAGATACTTGGTGGTAATGATCAGTACACAAATCCCACTTGGCTCACGAAATTTTGTTCTTCTAGGTGAAGCGTTCGTGTACAGTAGCAGTTTTTATATTTAGGTTTCCTTCTGTTCTCTCCTATATAGATAGATGAATATGGAACTCTAAATCCAACATGGTGTGTAGTAGCTCTTGGAAACTTGACAAAATAAAGGAGTTCTCAGTTTTGACTCTATGGTTTGTTTCCTCTTAAGTACCCCTAAGCACAGACTGTGGAAAAGCACTTTCACTGAGCGGGGTTGCCAAGCTTCTAAGAATTATCGAGTTTACGAAATACCAGCAAATATTTTTTCACCAAATCTTCAAGATACTTGGTGGTAATGATCAGTACACAAATCCCACTTGGCTCACGAAATTTTGTTCTTCTAGGTTGAAGCGTTCGTCTACAGTAGCAGTTTTTATATTTAGGTTTCCCTCTGTTCTCTCCTATATAGATAGATGAATTTGGAACTCTAAATACAACATGGTTTGTAGTAGCTCTTTGAAACTTGAGAAAATAATGGAGTTCTCAGTTTTGTCTCTATTTTTTGTTTCGTATTCAAGTAGCCCTATGCACAGACTGTGGAAAAGCACTTTCATTGAGAGGGTTGCCAAGCTTCTTGGAATTAACGAGTTTCCGAAATACCAGCAAATATTTTTCACCCAATCTTGATGATACTTTGTGGTAATGATCAGTTCACCAATCCCACTTGGCTCACCAAATTTTGTTCTTCTATGTTGAAGCGTTCGTCTACAGTGTCAGTTTTTATATTTAGGTTTCCTTCTGTTCTCTCCTATATAGTTAGATGAATTTGGAACTCTAAATCCAACATGGTTCATAGTAGCTCTTTGAAACTTGACAAAATAAAGGAGTTCTCTGTTTTATCTCTATGGTTTGTTTCCTCTTCAAGTAGCCCTAGGCACAGACTGTGGAAAAGCACTTTTATTGAGAGGGGTTGCCAAGCTTCTAAGAATTAATGAGTTTCCGAATACCAGCAAATATTTTTTCACCCATTCTTGATGATACTTGGTGGTAATGATCAGTACACAAATCCCACTTGACTCACGAAATTTTGTTCTTCTAGGTTGAAGCGATCGTCTACAATAGCAGTTTTATATTTAGGTTTCGCTCTGCGCTCTCCTATATAGACAGATGAATTTGGAACTATATATCCAACATGGTTTGTAGTAGCTCTTTGAAACTTGACAAAATAAAGGAGTTTTCAGTTTTGTCTCTATGGTTTGTTTCCTCTTTAAGTAGACCTAAGCACAGACTGTGGAAAGCACTTTCATTGAGAGGGGTTGCCAAGCTTCTAAGAATTAACGAGTTTCCGAAATACCAGCAAATATTTTTTCACCCAATCTTGATGATACTCGGTGGTAAATGATCAGTACACAAATCCCACTTGGCTCACCAAATTTTGTTCTTCTAGGTTGAAGTGTTCGTCTACAGTAGCAGTTTTTATATTTAGGTTTCCCTCTGCTCTCTCTTATATAGATACATGAATTTGGAACTCTAAATCCATTATGGTTCCTAGTAGCTCTTTGAATCTTGACAAAATAAGGAGTTCTCAGTTTTGTCTCTATGGTTTGTTTCCTCTTCAAGTAACCCTAGGCACAGACAGTTGAAAAGTACTTTCATTTAGAAGGATTGCCAAACTTCTAAGAATTAATTAGTGCGAAATACCAGCAAAAACTCTTTTCACCTAATCTTGATGATACTTGGTGGTAATGATCAGTACACAAGTCTCACTTGGCTCACCAAATTTTGTTCTTCTATGTTGAAGCGTTCGTCTACAGTAGCAATTTATATATTTAGGTTTCCCTCTGTTCTCTCCTATATAGAGAGATAAATTTGGAACTCTAAATCCAACATGGTTCGTATTAGCTCTTGGAAACTTTACAATATAAAGGAGTTCCATGTTTTTTTCTCTATGGTTAGTTTCCTTTTCAAGTAGCCCTAGGCATAGACTGTGGAAAAGCACTTTCATCGAGAGGGGCTGCCAAGCTTCTAAGAATTAACGAGTTTTCCGATATTCCAGCACGTATTTTTTACCCAATCTTGATGATCCGTAGTCGTAATGATCAGAACACAACTCCCACTTGGCTCACCAAATTTTGTTCTTGTAGGTTGAAGCGTTCGTCTACAGTAGCAGTTTTTATATTTAGGTTTCCTCTGCTCTCTCCTATATAGATAGATGAATTTGGAACTCTAAATCCAATATGGTTTGTAGTAGCTCTTTGAAACTTGACAAAATAAGGAGTTCTCAGTATGTAGCCATGGTTTGTTCCTCTTCAAGTAGCCCTAGGCACAGCCTGTGGAAAAGCACTTTCATTGAGAGGGGTTGCCAAGCTTCTAAGAATTAACGAGTTTCGGAAATTAAAAGCAAATATTTTTGCACCAAATCTTGATGATACTTGGTGGTAATGATCAGTTCAGAAATCCCACTTGGCTCAGGAAATTTGTTCTTCTAGGTTGGAGCATTCATCTACAGTAGTAGTTTTTATATTTACTTTTCCCTCTGTTCTCTCCTATATAGATAGATAAATTTGGAACTCTAAATCCAACATGGTTTGTAGTAGCTCTTTGAAACTTTACAAAATAAAGGAGTTCTCAGTTTTGTCCTATGGTTTGTATCCTCTTCAAGTAGCCCTAGGCACAGACTGTGGAAAAGAACTTTCATTGAGAGTCGTTGCCAAGCTTCAAAGAATTAACGAGTTTCCGAAACACCAGCAAATATTTTTTTCACCCAAACTTGATGATACTTGGTGGTAATGATCAGTACACAAATCCCACTTGGCTCACGAAATTTTGTTCTTCTAGGTTGAAGCCTTCGTGTACAGTAGCAGTTTTTATATTTAGGTTTCCTTCTGTTCTCTCCTATATAGATAGATGAATTTGGAACTCTAAATCCAACATGGTTAGTAGTAGCCTCTTTGAAACTTGACAAAATAACGGAGTTCTCAGTTTTGTCTCTATGGTTTGTTTCCTCTTCCAGTAGCCTAGGCACAGACTGTAGAAAAGCACTTTCATTGAGAGGGGTTGCCAAGCTTCTAAGAATTAACGAGTTTCTGAAATAAAAGCAAATATTTTTTTCACCCAATCTTGATGATACTTGGTGGTAATGATCAGTACACAAATCCCACTTGGCTCACCAACTTTGTTCTTCTAGGATGGAGCATTCATCTACAGTAGTAGTATTTATATTTAGTTTTCCCTCTGTTCTCTCCTATATAGATAGATGAATTTGGAACTCTAAATCCAACATGGTTCGTAGTAGCTCTTTGAAACATGACAAAATAAAGGAGTTCTCAGTTTTGTCTCTATGGTTTGTTTCCTCTTCAAGTAGCCCTAGGCACAGACTGAGGAAAAGCAATTTCATTGAGAGGGGTTGCTAAGCTTCTAAGATTTAACGAGTTTCCGAAATACCAGCAAATATTTTTTCACCCAATCTTGATGATACTTGGTGGTAATGATCACTACACAAATCCACTTGGCTCACGAAATTTTGTTCTTCTAGTTTGAAGCGTTCGTCTAAGTAGCAGTTTTATATTTAGCTTTCCCTCTGTTCTCTCCTATATAGATAGATGAATTTGGAACTCTAAATCCAACATGGTTTGTAGTAGCTCTTTGAAACTTGACAATATTAAGGAGTTCTCAGTTTTGTCTCTATAGTTGTTTTCTGTTAAAGTAGCCCTAGGCACAGACTGTGGAAAAGCACTTTCATTGAGAGGGGTTGCCAGGCTTCTAAGAATTAACGAGTTTCCGAAATACCAGCAAATATTTTTCAACCAATCTTGATGATACTTGGTGGTAGTGATCAGTTCACAAATCCCACTTGGCTCACCAAATTTTGTTCTTCTAGGTTGAAGCGTTCGTCTACAGTAGTAGTTTTTATATTTAGGTTTCCCTCTGCTCTCTCCTATATAGATAGATGAATTTGGAACACTAAATCCAACATGGTTTGTAGTAGCTCTTGGAAACTTGACAATATAAAGGAGTTCTCAGTTTTGTCTCTATAGTTTGTTTCCTTTTCAAGTAGCCTAGGCACAGACTGTGTAAAAGCACTTTTTCGAGAGGGGCTGCCAGGCTTCTAAAAATTAACGAGTTTCCGATATTCCACCAAATATTTTTTCACCCAATCTTGATGATACTTGGTGGTAATGATCAGTACACAAATCCCACTTGGCTCACCAAATTTTGTTCTTCTAGGTTGAAGCGTTCATCTACAGTATCAGTTTTTATATTTAGGTTTCCCTCTGTTCTCTCCTTTATAGATTGATGAATTTGGAACTCTAAATCTATCATGGTTCGTAGTAGCTCGTTGAAACTTGACAAAATAAAGGAGTTCTCCGTTTTTTCTCTACGTTTGTTTCCTCATCAAGTAGCCCTAGGCACAGACTGTGGAAACGCACTTTCACTGGAGAGGGGTTGCCAAGCTTCTAAGAATTAACGAGTTTCCGAAATATGAGCAAACACTTTTTCACCCAATCTTGATGATACTTGGTGGTAATGATCAGTACACTAATCCCACTTGGCTCACCAAATTTTGTTCTTCTAGGGTGAAGCGTTCGTCTACAGTAGCAGTTTTTATATTTAGGTTTCCCTCTGCTCACTCCTATATAGATAGATGAATTTGGAATTCTAAATCCAACATGGTTCGTAGAAGGTCTTTGAACTTGACAAAATAAAGTAGTTCTCAGTTTCGTCTCTATGGTTTGTTTCCTCTTCAAGTAGCCCTAGGCACAGACTGTGGAAAAGCAATTTCATTGAGATTGGTTGCCAAGCTTCTAAGAATTAACGAGTTTCTGAAATACAAGCAATTATAAATTCACCCAATCTTGATAATACTTGGTGGTAATGATCAGTACACAAATCCCACTTGGCTCACCAAATTTTGTTCTTCTAGGTGAAGCGTTCGTCTACAGTATCAGTTTTAATATTTTGGTTTCCCTCTGTTCTCTCCTATATAGATAGATGAATTTGGAACTCTAAATCCAACGTGGTTCGTTGAAGCTCTTTGAAACATGACAAAATTAAGGAGTTCTCAGTTTTGTCTCTATGGTTTGTTTCCTCTTCAAGTAGCCCTAGGCACATACTGTGGAAAAGCACTTTCATTGAGAGGGGTTGCCAACCTTCTAAGAATTAACGAGTTTCCGAAATTCCAGCAAATATTTTTCACCAAATCTTGATGATACTTGGTGGTAATAATCAGTACACAAATCCCACTTGGCTCACAAATTTTGTTCTTCTAGGTTGAAGCGTTCGTCTACAGTAGCAGTTTTTATATTTAGGTTTCCCTCTGTTCTCTACTATATAGATAGATGAATTTGGAACTCTAAATCCAACATGGTTCCTAGTAGCTCTTGGAAACTTGACAATATAAAGGAGTTCTCAGTTTTGTCTCTATAGTTTGTTTTCTGTTCAAGTAGCAATAGGCACAGACTGTGGAAAAGCACTTTCATTGAGAGGGGTTGCCAGGCTTCTAAGAATTAACGAGTTTCCGAAATACCAGCAAAAATTTTTTCAACCAATCTTGATGATACTTGGTGGTAATGATCAGTTCACAAATCCCACTTGGCTCACCAAATTTTGTTCTTCTAGGTTGAAGCGTTCGTCTACAGTAGTAGTTTTTAATTTAGGTTTCCCTCTGCTCTCTCCTATATAGATAGATGAATTTGGATCTCTAAATCCAACATGGTTCGTAGTAGCTCTTGGAAACTTGACAATATAAAGGAGTTCTCAGTTTTGACTCTATAGTTTGTTTCCTTTTCAAGTAGCCCTAGGCACAGACTGTGTAAAAGCACTTTCATCGAGAGAGGCTGCCAGGCTTCTAAAAATTAACGAGTTTCCGATATTCCAGCAAATATTTTTTCACCCAATCTTGATCATAGTGGTGGTAATGATCAGTACACAACTCCCACTTGGCTCACCAAATTTTGTTCTTCTAGGTTGAAGCGTCGTGTACAGTATCAGTTTTTATATTTAGGTTTCCCTCTGTTCTCCTCCTAAATAGATAGATGAATTTGGAACTCTAAATCCAACATGGTTTGTAGTAGCTCTTTGAATCTTGACAAAATAAGGAGTTCTCAGGTTTGTCTCTATGGTTTGTTTCCTCTTCAAGTAGCCCTAGGCACATACTGTAGAAAAGCACTTTCATTGAGAGGGGTTGCTAACCTTCTAAGAATTAACGAGTTCCGAAATTCCAGCAAATATTTTTTCACCAAATCTTGATGATACTTGGTGGTAATAATCAGTACACAAATCCCACTTGGCTCACAAATTTTGTTCTTCTAGGTTGAAGCGTTCGTCTATCAGTAGCAGTTTTTATATTTAGGTTTCCCTCTGTTCTCTCCTATATAGATAGATGAATTTGGAACTCTAAACCAACATGGTTCGTAGTAGCTCTTGGAAACTTGACAATATAAAGCAGTTCTCAGTTTTGTCTCTATAGTTTGTTTTCTGTTCAAGTAGCCCTAGGCACAGACTGTGGAAAAGCACTTTCATTGAGAGGGGTCTCCAGGCTTCTAAGAATTAACGAGTTTCCGAAATACCAGCAAATATTTTTTCAACCAATCTTGATGATACTTGGTGGTAATGATCAGTTCACAAATCCCACTTGGCTCAGAAATTTTGTTCTTCTAGGTTGAAGCGTTCGTCTACAGTAGTAGTTTTTATATTTAGGTTTCCCTCTGCTCTCTCCTATATAGATAGATGAATTTGGAACTCTAAATCCAACATGGTTCGTAGTAGCTCTTGGAAACTTGACAATATAAAGGAGTTCTCAGTTTTGTCTCCATAGTTTGTTTCCTTTTCAAGTAGCCCTAGGCACAGACTGTGTAAAGCACTTTCATCGAGAGGGGCTGCCAGGCTTCTAAAAATTAACGAGTTTCCGATATTCCAGCAATATTTTTTCACCCAATCTTGATGATACTTGGTGGTAATGATCAGTACACAACTCCCACTTGGCTCACCAAATTTTGTTCTTCTAGGTTGAAGCGTTCGTCTACAGTATCAGTTTTATATTTAGGTTCCCTCTGTTCTCTCCTATATAGATTGATGAATTTGGAACTCTAAATCCATCATGGTTCGTAGTAGCTCGTTGAAACTTGAGAAAATAAAGAGTTCTCCGTTTTTTCTCTATGGTTTGTTTCCTCTTCAAGTAGACCTTGGAACAGACTGTGGAAAACCCTTTCATTGAGAGGGGTTGCCAGGCTTCTAAGAATTAACGAGTTTCCGAAATACCAGCAAATATTTTTTCACCCAATCTTGATGATACTTGGTGGTAATGATCAGTACACAAATCCCACTTGGCTCACGAAATTTTGTTCTTCTAGGTTGAAGCGTTCGTGTACAGTAGCAGTTTTTATATTTAGGTTTCCTTCTGTTCTCTCCTATATAGATAGATGAATTTGGAACTCTAAATCCAACATGGTTAGTAGTAGCTCTTTGAAACTTGACAAAATAAAAGGAGTTCTCAGTTTGTCTCTATGGTTTGTTTCCTCTTCAAGTAGCCCTAGGCACATACTGTAGAAAAGCACTTTCATTGAGAGGGGTTGCCAAGCTTCTAAAAATTAACGAGTTTCCGAAATACCAGCCAACACTTTTTCACCCAATCTTGATGATACTTGGTGGTAATGATCAGCACACAAATCCTACTTGGCTCACCAAATTTTGTTATTCTAGGTTGAAGCGTTCGTCTACAGTAGCAGTTTTTATATTTAGTTTTCCCTCTGCTTTCTCCTATATAGATAGATGAATTTGGAACTCTAAATCCAACATGGTTTATAGTAGCTCTTGGAAACTTGACAATATAAAGGAGTTCTCAGTTTTGTCTCTATAGTTTGTTTCCTTTTCAAGTAGCCCTAGGCACAGACTGTGTTAAAGCACTTTCATAGAGAGGGGCTGCCAGGCTTCTAAAAATTAACGAGTTTCCGATATTCAGCAAATATTTTTTCACCCAATCTTGATGATACTTGGTGGTAATGATCAGTACACAAATCCCACTTGGCTCACCAAATTTTGTTCTTCTAGGTTGAAGCGTTCGTCTACAGTAGCAGTTTTTATATTTAGGTTTCCCTCTATCGCTCCTATATAGATAGATCAATTTGGAACTCTAAATCCAACATGATTTGTAGTAGCTCTTTGAGACTTGACAAGATAAAGGAGTTCTCAGTTTTGACTCTATGGTTTGTTTCCTCTTTAAGTAGCCCTAGGCACATACGGTAGAAAAGCACTTTCATTGAGAGGGTTGCCAAGCTTCTAAGAATTAACGAGTTTACGAAATACCAGCAAATATTTTTTCACCCAATCTTGATGATACTTGGTGGTCATGATCAGTACACAAATCCCACTTGGCTCACGGAATTTTGTTCTTCTAGGTTGAATCGATCATGTACAGTAGCAGTTTTTATATTTAGGTTTCCTTCTGTTCTCTCCTATATAGATAGATGAATTTGGAACTCTAAATCCAACATGGTTAGTAGTAGCTCTTTGAAACATGACAAAATAAAGGAGTTCTCAGTTTTGTCTCTATGGTTTGTTTCCTCTTCAAGTAGCCCTAGGCACATACTGTAGAAAAGCACTTTCATTGAGAGGGGTTGCCAAGCTTCTAAAAATTAACGAGTTTCCGAAATACCAGCCAATACTTTTTCACCCAATCTTGATTATTCTTGGTGGTAATGATCAGCACACAAATCCTACTTGGCTCACCAAATTTTGTTATTCTAGGTTGAAGCGTTCGTCTACAATAGCAGTTTTTATATTTAGGTTTCCTTCTGTTCTCTCCTATATAGATAGATGAATTTGGAACTCTAAATCCAACATGGTTAGTAGTAGCTCTTTGAAACTTGACAAAATAAAGGAGTTCTCAGTTTGTCTCTATGGTTTGTTTCCTCTTCAAGTAGCCCTAGGCACAGACTGTGGAAAAGCACTTTCATTGAGAGGGGTTGCCAGGCTTCTAAGAATTAACGAGTTTCCGAAATACCAGCAATATTTTTTCAACCAATCTTGATGATACTTGGTAGTAATGATCAGTTCACAAATCCCACTTGGCTCACCAAATTTTGTTCTTCTAGGTTGAAGCGTTCGTCTACAGTAGCAGTTTTTATATTTAGGTTTCCCTCTATCGCTCCTATATAGATAGATCAATTTGGAACTCTAAATCCAACATGATTTGTAGTAGCTCTTTGAGACTTGAAAAGATAAAGGAGTTCTCAGTTTTGACTCTATGGTTTGTTTCCTCTTTAAGTAGCCCTAGGCACCATACGGTAGAAAAGCACTTTCATTGAGAGGGGTTGCCAAGCTTCTAAGAATTAACGAGTTTCCGAAATACCAGCAAATATTTTTTCACCCAATCTTGATGATACTTGGTGGTCATGATCAGTACACAAATCCCACTTGGCTCACGAAATTTTGTTCTTCTAGGTTGAATCGTTCGTGTACAGTAGCAGTTTTTATATTTAGGTTTCCTTCTGTTCTCTCCTATATAGATAGATGAATTTGGAACTCTAAATCCAACATGGTTAGTAGTAGCTCTTTGAAACATGACAAAATAAAGGAGTTCTCAGTTTTGTCTCTATGGTTTGTTTCCTCTTCAAGTAGCCCTAGGCACATACTGTAGAAAAGCACTTTCATTGAGAGGGGTTGCCAAGCTTCTAAAAATTAACGAGTTTCCGAAATACCAGCCAATACTTTTTCACCCAATCTTCATGATTCTTTTTGGTAATGATCAGCACACAACTCCCACTTGGCTCACCAAATTTTGTTCTTGTAGGTTGAAGCGTTCGTCTACAGTAGCAGTTTTTATATTTAGGTTTCCCTCTGCTCTCTCCTATATCGATAGATGAATTTGGAACTCTAAATCCAATATGGTTTGTAGTAGCTCTTGAAACTTGACAAAATAAGGAGTTCTCAGTATTGTAGCTATGGTTTGTTTCCTCTTCAAGTAGCCCTAGGCACAGCCTGTGGAAAAGCACTTTCATTGAGAGGGGTTGCCAAGCTTCTAAGAATTAACGAGTTTCGGAAATTAAAGCAAATATTTTGCACCCAATCTTGATGATACTTGGTGGTAATGATCAGTTCAGAAATCCCACTTGGCTCAGGAAATTTTGTTCTTCTAGGTTGGAGCATTCATCTACAGTAGTAGTTTTTATATTTACTTTTCCCTCTGTTCTCTCCTATATAGATAGATGAATTTGGAACTCTAAATCCAACATGGTTTGTAGTAGCTCTTTGAAACTTTACAAAATAAAGGAGTTCTCATTTTTTCCCTATGGTTTGTATCCTCTTCAAGTAGCCCTAGGCACAGACTGTGGAAAAGAACTTTCATTGAGAGTCGTTGCCAAGCTTCTAAGAATTAACGAGTTTCCGAAACACCAGCAAATATTTTTTTCACCCAAACTTGATGATACTTGGTGGTAATGATCACTACACAAATCCCACTTGGCTCACGAATTTTGTTCTTCTAGTTTGAAGCGTTCGTCTAAGTAGCAGTTTTTATATTTAGCTTTCCCTCTGTTCTCTCCTATATAGATAGATGAATTTGGAACTCTAAATCCAACATGGTTTGTAGTAGCTCTTTGAAACTTGACAAAATAAAGGAGTTCTCAGTTTTGTCTCTATGGTTTGTTTCCTCTTCAAGTAGCAATAGGCACATACTGTGGAAAAGCATTTTCATTGAGAGGGGTTGCCAACCTTCTAAGAATTAACGAGTTTCCGAAATTCCAGCAAATATTTTTCACCAAATCTTGAGGATACTTGGTGATATTAATCAGTACACAAATCCCACTTGGCTCACAAATTTTGTTCTTCTAGGTTGAAGCGTTCGTCTACAGTAGCAGTTTTTATATTTAGGTTTCCCTCTGTTCTCTCCTATATAGATAGATGAATTTGGAACTCTAAATCCAACATGGTTCGTAGTAGCTCTTGGAAACTTGACAATATAAAGGAGTTCTCAGTTTGTCTCTATAGTTTGTTTTCTGTTAAAGTAGCCCTAGGCACAGACTGTGGAAAAGCACTTTCATTGAGAGGGTTGCCAGGCTTCTAAGAATTAACGAGTTTCCGAAATACCAGCAAATATTTTTTCAACCAATCTTGATGATACTTGGTGGTAGTGATCAGTTCACAAATCCCACTAGGCTCACCAAATTTTGTTCTTCTAGGTTGAAGCGTTCGTCTACAGTAGTAGTTTTTATATTTAGGTTTCCCTCTGCTCTCTCCTATATAGATAGATGAATTTGGAACTCTAAATCCAACATGGTTCGTAGTAGCTCTTGGAAACTTGACAATATAAAGGAGTTCTCAGTTTTGTCTCTATAGTTTGTTTCCTTTTCAAGTAGCCCTAGGCACAGACTGTGTAAATGCACTTTTTCGAGAGGGGCTGCCAGGCTTCAAAAATTAACGAGTTTCGATATTCCACCAAATATTTTTTCACCCAATCTTGATTGATACTTGGTGGTAATGATCAGTACACAAATCCCACTTGGCTCACCAAATTTTGTTCTTCTAGGTTGAAGCGTTCATCTACAGTATCAGTTTTTATATTTAGGTTTCCCTCTGTTCTCTCCTTTATAGATTGATGAATTGGAACTCTAAATCCATCATGGTTCGTAGTAGCTCGTTGAACTTGACAAAATAAAGGAGTTCTCCGTTTTTCTCTACGGTTTGTTTCCTCATCAAGTAGCCCTAGGCACAGACTGTGGAAAAGCACTTTCACTGAGAGGGGTTGCCAAGCTTCTAAGAATTAACGAGTTTCCGAAATATGAGCAAACACTTTTTCACCCAATCTTGATGATACTTGGTGGCAATGATCAGTACACAAGTCCCACTTGGCTCACCAAATTTTGTTCTTCTAGGGTGAAGCGTTCGTCTACAGTAGCAGTTTTTATATTTAGGTTTCCCTCTGCTCACTCCTATATAGATAGATGAATTTGGAATTCTAAATCCAACATGGTTCGTAGAAGGTCTTTGAAACTTGACAAATAAAGTAGTTCTCAGTTTCGTCTCTATGGTTTGTTTCCTCTTCAAGTAGCCCTAGGCACAGACTGTGGAAAAGCAATTTCATTGAGATTGGTTGCCAAAGCTTCTAAGAATTAACGAGTTTCTGAAATACAAGCAATTATAAATTCACCCAATCTTGATAATACTTGGTGGTAATGATCAGTACACAAATCCCACTTGGCTCACCAAATTTTGTTCTTCTAGGTTGAAGCGTTCGTCTACAGTATCAGTTTTAATATTTTGGTTTCCCTCTGTTCTCTCCTATATAGATAGATGAATTTGGAACTCTAAATCCAACGTGGTTCGTTGTAGCTCTTTGAAACATGACAAAATTAAGGAGTTCTCAGTTTTGTCTCTATGGTTTGTTTCCTCTTCAAGTAGCCCTAGGCACATACTGTGGAAAAGCACTTTCATTGAGAGGGGTTGCCAACCTTCTAAGAATTAACGAGTTTCCGAAATTCCAGCAAATATTTTTTCACCAAATCTTGATGATACTTGGTGGTAATAATCAGTACACAAATCCCACTTGGCTCACAAATTTTGTTCTTCTAGGTTGAAGCGTTCGTCTACAGTAGCAGTTTTTATATTTAGGTTTCCCTCTGTTCTCTCCTATATAGATAGATGAATTTGGAACTCTAAATCCAACATGGTTCCTAGTAGCTCTTGGAAACTTGACAATATAAAGGAGTTCTCAGTTTTGTCTCTATA
>NW_027517541.1:0-42300 GCF_048772815.1 Callospermophilus lateralis | reverse complement strand
ACCAAGTATCATCCAAGATTGGGTGAAAAAATATTTGCTGGTATTTCGGAAACTCGTTATTTCTTAGAAGCTTGGCAACCCATCTCAATGAAAGTGCTTTCCACAGTCTGTGCCTAGGGCTTCTTTAACAGGAAACAAACCATAGAGACAAAACTGAGAACTCCTTTATTTTGTCAAGTTTCAAAGAGCTACTACAAACCATGTTGGATTTAGAGTTCCAAATTCATCTATCTATATATGAGAGAACAGAGTGAAACCTAAATATAAAAACTGCTACTGTAGACGAACGCTTCAACCTAGAAGAACAAAATTTGGTGAGCCAAGTGGGATTTGTGTACTGATCATTACCACCAAGTATCATCAAGATTGGGTGAAAAAATATTTGCTGGTGTTTCGGAAACTCGTTATTTCTTAGAAGCTTGGCAACCCCTCTCAATGAAAGTGCTTTTCCACAGTCTGTGCCTAGGGCTACTTGAAGAGGAAACAAACCATAGAGACAAAACTGAGAACTCCTTTATATTGTCAAGTTTCAAAGAGCTACTTCAAACCATGTTGGATTTAGAGTTCCAAATTCATCTATCTATATATGAGAGAACAGAGTGAAACCTAAATATAAAAACTGCTATTGTAGACGAACGCTTCAACCTAGAAGAACAAAATTTAGTGAGCCAAGTGGGATTTGTGTACTGATCATTACCACCAAGTATCATCAAGATTGGGTGAAAAAATATTTGCTGGTATTTCGGAAACTCGTTATTTCTTAGAAGCTTGGCAACCCCTCTCAATGAAAGTGCTTTTCCACAGTCTGTGCCTGGGGCTACTTGAAGAGGAAACAAACCATAGCGACAAAACTGAGAACTCCTTTATTTTGTCAAGTTTCAAAGAGCTACTACAAACCATGTTGGATTTAGAGTTCCAAATTCATCTTTCTATATAGGAGAGAACAGAGGGAACCCTAAATATAAAAACTGCTACTGTAGACGAACGCTTCAACCTAGAAGTACAAAATTTGGTGAGCCAAGTGGGATTTGTGTACTGTTCATTAGCAACAAGTATCATCAAGATTGGGTGAAAAAATATTCGCTGGTATTTCGGAAACGCGTTATTTCTTAGAAGCTTGGCAACCCGTCTCAATGAAAGTACCTTCCACAGTCTGTGCCTAGGGCTACTTGAAGAGGAAACAATCCATAGAGACAAAACTGAGAACTCCTTTATTTTGTCAAGTTTCAAAGAGCTACTACAAACCATGTTGGATTTAGAGTTCCAAATTCATCTATCTATATAGGAGAGAACAGAGGGAAACCTAAATATAAAAACTGCTACTGTAGACGAACGCTTCAACCTAGAAGAACAAAATTTGGTAAGCCAAGTGGGATTTGTGTACTGATCATTACCACCAAGTATCATGAAGATTGGGTGAAAAAATATTTGCTGGTATTTCGGAAACTCGTTATTTCTTAGAAGCTTGGCAACCCCTCTCAATGAAAGTGCTTTTCCACAGTCTGTGCCTAGGCTACTTGAAGAGGAAACAAACCATAGAGACAAAACTGAGAACTCCTTTATTTTTGTCAAGTTTCAAAGAGCTACTACAAACCATGTTGGATTTAGAGTTCCAAATTCATATTCTATATAGGAGAGAACAGAGGGAAACCTAAATATAAAAACTGCTACTGTAGACGAACGCTTCAACCTAGAAGAACAAAATTTGGTAAGTCAAGTGGGATTTGTGTACTGATCATTACCACCAAGTATCATGAAGATTGGGTGAAAAAATATTTGCTGGTATTTCGGAAACTCGTTATTTCTTAGAAGCTTGGCAACCCCTCTCAATGAAAGTGCTTTTCCACAGTCTGTGCCTAGGGCTACTTGAAGAGGAAACAAACCATAGAGACAAAACTGAGAACTCCTTTATTTTGTCAAGTTTCAAAGAGCTACTACAAACCATGTTGGATTTAGAGTTCCAAATTCATCTGTCTATATGGGAGAGAACAGAGGGAAACCTAAATGTAAAAACTGCTACTGTAGACGAACGCTTCAACCTAGAAGAACAAAATTTGGTGAGCCAAGTGGGATTTGTGTACTGATCATTACCACCAAGTATCATCAAGATTGTGTGAAAAAATATTTGCTGGTATTTCGGAAACTCGTTATTTCTTAGAAGCTTGGCAACCCATCTCAATGAAAGTGCTTTACACAGTCTGTGCCTAGGGCTACTTGAAGAGGAAACAAACTATAGAAACAAAACTGAGAACTCCTTTATTTTCTCAAGTTTCAAAGAGCTACTACAAACCACGTTGGATTTAGAGTTCCAAATTCATCTATCTATATAGGAGAGAACAGAGGGAAACCTAAATATAAAAACTGCTACTGTAGACGAACGCTTCAACCTAGAAGAAGAAAATTTGGTGAGCCAAGTGGGATTTGTGTATTGATCATTACCACCAAGTGTCATCAAGATTGGGTGAAAAAATATTTGCTGGTATTTCGGAAACTCGTTATTTCTTAGAAGCTTGGCAACCCCTCTCAATGAAATGCTTTCCACAGTCTGTGCCTAGGGCTACTTTAGAGGAAACAAACCATAGAGACAAAACTGAGAACTCCTTTATTTTGTCAAGTTTCAAAGAACTACTACAAACCATGTTGGATTTAGAGTTCCAAATTCATCTATCTATATAGGAGAGAACAGAGGGAAACATAAATATAAAAACTGCTACTGTAGACGAACGCTTCAACCTAGAAGAACAAAATTTGGTGAGCCAAGTGGGATTTGTGTACTCATCATGACCACCAAGTATCATCAAGATTGGGTGAAAAAATATTTGCTGGTATTTCGGAAACTAGTTATTTCTTAGAAGCTTGGCAACCCCTCTCAATGAAAGGCTTTTCCACAGTCTGTGCCTAGGGCTACTTGAAGAGGAAACAAACCATAGAGACAAATCTGAGAACTCCTTCATTTTGTCGAGTTTCAAAGAGCTACTACATCCATGTTGGATTTAGAGTTCCAAATTCATCTATCTATATAGGAGAGAACAGTGGGAAACCTAAATATAAAAACTGCTACTGTACACGAACGCTTCAACATAGAAGAAACTAAATTTGGTGAGCCAAGTGGGATTTGTGTACTGATCATTACCACCAAGTATCAACAAGATTGTGTGAAAAAATATTTGCTGGTATTTCGGAAACGCGTTATTTCTTAGAAGCTTGCCAACCCATCTCAATTAAAGTGCTTTCCACAGTCTGTGCCTAGGGCTACTTTAAGAGGAAACAAACCATAGAGACAAAACTGAGAATTCCTTTATTTTGTCAAGTTTCAAAGAGCTACTACAAACCATGTTGGATTTAGAGTTCCAAATTCATCTATCTATATATGAGAGAACAGAGTGAAACCTAAATATAAAAACTGCTACTGTAGACGAACGCTTCAACCTAGAAGAACAAAATTTGGTGAGCCAAGTGGGATTTGTGTACTGATCATTACCACCAAGTATCATCAAGATTGGTGAAAAAATATTTGCTGGTATTTCGGAAACTCGTTATTTCTTAGAAGCTTGGCAACCCCTCTCAATGAAAGTGCTATTCCACAGTCTGTGCCTAGTGCTACTTTAAGAGGAAACAAACTATAGAGGCAAATCTGAGAACTCCTTTATTTTGTCAAGTTTCAAAGAGCTACTACAAAACATGTTGGATTAGAGTTCCAAATTCATATTTCTATAAATGAGAGAACAGGGGAAACCTAAATATAAAAACTGCTACTGTAGACGAACGCTTCAACCTAGAAGAACAAAATTTGGTGAGCCAAGTGGGATTTGTGTACTGATCATCAGCCACAAGTATCATCAACATTGGGTGAAAAAATATTTGCTGGTATTTCTTAAACTCGTTATTTCTTAGAAGCTTGGCAACCCCTCTCAATGAAAGTGCTTTTCCACAGTCTGTGCCTGGGGCTACTTGAAGAGGAAACAAACCATAGCGACAAAACTGAGAACTCCTTTATTTTGTCAAGTTTCAAAGGAGCTACTACAAACCATGTTGGATTTAGAGTTCCAAATTCATCTTTCTATATAGGAGAGAACAGAGGGAAACTTGAATATAAAAACTGCTACTGTAGACGAACGCTTCAACATAGAAGAACAAATTTGGTAAGCCAAGTGGGATTTGTACTGATCATTACCACCAAGTATCATCAAGATTGGGTGAAAAAATATTTGCTGGTATTTCCGAAACTCGTTATTTCTTAGAAGCTTGGCAACCCCTCTCAATGAAAGTGCTTTTCCACAGTCTGTGCCTAGGGCTACATGAAGAGGAAAGAAACCATAGAGACAAATCTGAGAACTCCTTTATTTTGTCAAGTTTCAAAGAGCTACTACAAACCATGTTGGATTTAGAGTTCCAAATTCATCTATCTATATAGGAGAGTACAGAGGGAAACCTAAATATAAAAACTGCTACTGTACACGAATGTTTCAACCTAGAAGAACTAAATTTGGTGAGCCAAGTGGGATTTGTGTACTTATCAATACCACCAAGTATCAACAAGATTGTGTGAAAAAATATTTGCTGGTATTTCGGAAACGCGTTATTCTTAGAAGCTTGGCAACCCATCTCAATGAAATTGCTTTCCACAGTCTGTGCCTAGGACTACTTGAAGAGGAAACAATCCATAGAGACAAAAACTGAGAACTCCTTTATTTTGTCAAGTTTCAAAGAGCTACTGCAAACCATGTTGGATTTAGAGTTCCAAATTAATCTATCTATATATGAGAGAAGAGAGTGAAACCTAAATATAAAAACTGCTACTGTAGACGAACGCTTCAACCTAGAAGAACAAAATTTGGGGAGCCAAGTGGGATTTGTATACTGATCATGACCACCAGGTATCATCAAGATTGGGTGAAAAAATATTTGCTGGTATTTCTGAAACTCGTTAATTCTTAGAAGCTTGGCAACCCCTCTCAATGAAAGTGCTTTTCCACAGTCTGTGCCTAGGGCTACTTGAAGAGGAAACAAACCATAGAGACAAATCTGAGAACTCCTTTATTTTGTCAAGTTTCAAAGAGCTACTACAAACCAGGTTGGATTTAGAGTTCCAAATTCATCTATGTATATAGGAGAGAACAGAGAGAAACCTAAATATACAAACTGCTACTGTAGACGAACGCTTCAACCTAGAAGACCAAAATTTGGTGAGCCAAGTGGGATTTGTATACTGATCATTACCACCAAGTATCATCAATATTGGGTGAAAAAATATTTGCTGGTATTTCGGAAACTCGTTATTTCTTAGAAGCTTGGCAACCCCTCTCAATGAAAGTGCTTTTCCACAGTCTGTGCCTAGGGCTACTTGAAGAGGAAACAAACCATAGAGACAAATCTGAGAACTCCTTTATTTTGTCAAGTTCAAAGAGCTACTACAAACCATGTTGGATTTAGAGTTCCAAATTCATCTATCTATATAGGAGAGAACAGAGAAAACGTAAATATAAAAACTGCTACTGTAGACGAACGCTTCAACCTAGAAGTACAAAATTTGGTGAGCCAAGTGGGATTTGTGTACTGATCATTACCACCAAGTATCATCAAGATTGGGTGAAAAAATATTTGCTGATATTTCGGAAACTCGTTAATTCTTAGAAGCTTGGCAAACCCTCTCAATGAAAGTGCTTTTCCACAGTCTGTGCCTAGGGCTAGTTGAAGAGGGAACAAACCATAGAGACAAATCTGAGACCTCCTTTATTTGTCGAGTTTCAAAGAGCTACTACAATACCATGTTGGATTTAGAGTTCCAAATTCATCTATGTATATAGGAGAGAACAGAGAGAAACCTAAATATACAAACTGCTACTGTAGACGAACGCTTCAACCTAGAAGACAAAATTTGGTAGGCCAAGTGGGATTTGTATACTGATCATTACCACCAAGTATCAACAAGATTGTGTGAAAAAATATTTGCTAGTATTTCGGAACTCGTTATTTCTTAGAAGCTTGGCAACCAATCTCAATGAAAGTGCTTTCCACAGTCTGTGCCTAGGGCTTCTTTAAGAGGAAACAAACCATAGAGACAAAACTGAGAACTCCTTTATTTTGTCAAGTTTCAAAGGGCTGTACAAACCATGTTGGATTTAGAGTTCCAAATTCATCTATCCATATAGGAGAGAACAGAGTGAAACCTGAATATAAAAACTGCTACTGTAGACGAACGCTTCAACCTAGAAGAACAAAATTTGGTGAGCCAAGTGGGATTTGTGTACTGATCATTACCACCAAGTATCATCAAGATTGGGTGAAAAAATATTTGCTGGTATTTCGGAAACTCGTTATTTCTTAGAAGCTTTGGAACCCATCTCAATGAAAAGTGCTTTTCCACAGTCTGTGCCTGGGGCTACTTGAAGAGGAAACAAACCATAGCGACAAAACTGAGAACTCCTTTATTTTGTCAAGTTTCAAAGAGCTACTACAAACCATGTTGGATTTAGAGATCCAAATTCATCTTTCTATATAGGAGAGAACAGAGGGAAACCTAAATATAAAAACTGCTACTGTAGACGAACGCTTCAACCTAGAAGAACAAAATTTGGTAAGCCAAGTGGGATTTGTGTACTGATCATTACCACCAAGCATCATCAAGATTGGGTGAAAAATATTTGCTGGTATTTCGGAAACTCGTTATTTCTTAGAAGCTTGGAACCCTCTCAATGAAAGTGCTTTTCCACAGTCTGTGACTGGGGCTACTTGAATAGGAAACAAACCATAGCGACAAAACTGAGAACTCCTTTATTTTGTCAAGTTTCAAAGAGCTACTACAAACCATGTTGGATTTATCGTTCCAAATTCATCTTTCTATATAGGAGAGAACCGAGGGAACCTAAATATAAAAACTGCTACTGTAGACGAACGCTTCAACCTAGAAGAACAAATTTGGTCAGCCAAGTGGATTTGTGTACTGATCATTAGCAACAAGTATCATCAAGATTGGGTGAAAAAATATTCGCTGGTATTTCGGAAACTCGTTATTTCTTAGAAGCTTTGCAACCCCTCTCAATTAAAGTGCTTTTCAACAGTCTGTGCTAGGGCTACTTGAAGAGGAAACAAACCATAGAGACAAATCTGAGAACTCCTTTATTTTGTCATGTTTCAAAGAGCTACTACAAACCATGTTGGATTTAGAGTTCCAAATTCATCTATCTATATAGGAGAGAACAGAGGGAAACTTGAATATAAAACTGCTACTGTAGACGAACGCTTCAACCTAGATGAACAAAATTTGGTAAGCCAAGTGGGATTTGTGTACTGATCATTACCACCAAGTATCATCAAGATTGTGTGAAAAAATATTTGCTGGAATGTCGAAAACTCGGTTATTTCTTAGAAGCTTGGCAACCATCTCAATGAAAGTGCTTTCCACAGTCTGTGCCTAGGGCTACTTTAAGAGGAAACAAACCATAGAGACAAAACTGAGAACTCCTTTTTTTTGTCAAGTTTCAAAGAGCTACTACAAACCATGTTGGATTTAGAGTTCCAAATTCATCTGTCTATATAGGAGAGAACAGAGGGAAACCTAAATATAAAAACTGCTACTGTAGACGAACGCTTCACATAGAAGAACAAAATTTGGTGAGCCAAGTGGGATTTGTTTACTGATCATTACCACCAAGCATCATCAAGATTGGGTGAAAAAATATTTGCTGGTATTTCGGAAACTCGTTATTTCTTAGAAGCTTGGGAACCCCTCTCAATGAAAGTGCTTTTCCACAGTCTGTGACTGGGGCTACTTGAATAGGAAACAAACCATAGCGACAAAACTGAGAACTCTTTATTTTGTCAAGTTTCAAAGAGCTACTACAAACCATGTTGGATTTAGAGTTCCAAATTCATCTTTCTATATAGGAGAGAACAGAGGGAAACCTAAATATAAAAACTGCTACTGTAGACAAACGCTTCAACCTAGAAGAACAAAATTTGGTCAGCCAAGTGGGATTTGTGTACTGATCATTAGCAACAAGTATCATCAAGATTGGGTGAAAAAATATTCGCTGGTATTTCGGAAACTCGTTATTTCTTAGAAGCTTTGCAACCCCTCTCAATTAAAGTGCTTTTCCACAGTCTGTGCCTAGGGCTACTTGAAGAGGAAACAAACCATAGAGACAAATCTGAGAACTCCTTTATTTTGTCATGTTTCAAAGAGCTACTACAAACCATGTTGGATTTAGAGTTCCAAATTCATCTATCTATATATGAGAGAACAGAGTGAAACCTAAATATAAAAACTGCTACTGTAGACGAACGCTTCAACCTAAGAGAACAAAATTTGGTGAGCCAAGTGGGATTTGTGTACTGATCATGACCACCAAGTATCATCAAGATTGTGTGAAAAAATATTTGCTGGAATGTCGAAAACTCGTTATTTCTTAGAAGCTTGGCAACCCATCTCAATGAAATTGCTTTCCACAGTCTGTGCCTAGGGCTACTTGAAGAGGAAACAATCCATAGAGACAAAACTGAGAACTCCTTTATTTTGTCAAGTTTCAAAGAGCTACTGCAAACCATGTTGGATTTAGAGTTCCAAATTAATCTATCTATATATGAGAGAAGAGAGTGAAACCTAAATATAAAAACTGCTACTGTAGACGAACGCTTCAACCTAGAAGAACAAAATTTGGGAGCCAAGTGGGATTTGTATACTGATCATGACCACCAGGTATCATCAAGATTGGGTGAAAAAATATTTGCTGGTATTTCTGAAACTCGTTAATTCTTAGAAGCTTGGCAACCCCTCTCAATGAAAGTGCTTTTCCACAGTCTGTGCCTAGGCGTACTTGAAGAGGAAACAAACATAGAGACAAATCTGAGAACTCCTTTATTTTGTCAAGTTTCAAAGAGCTACTACAAACCATGTTGGATTTAGAGTTCCAAATTCATCTATGTATATAGGAGAGAACAGAGAGAAACCTAAATATACAAACTGCTACTGTAGACGACGCTTCAACCTAGAAGACCAAAATTTGGTGAGCCAAGTGGGATTTGTATACTGATCATTACCACCAAGTATCATCAATATTGGGTGAAAAAATATTTGCTGGTATTTCGGAAACTCGTTATTTCTTAGAAGCTTGGCAACCCTCTCAATGAAAGTGCTTTTCCACAGTCTGTGCCTAGGGCTACTTGAAGAGGAAACAAAACCATAGAGACAAATCTGAGAACTCCTTTATTTTGTCAAGTTTCAAAGAGCTACTACAAACCATGTTGGATTTAGAGTTCCAAATTCATCTATCTATATAGGAGAGAACAGAGGAAAACGTAAATATAAAAACTGCTTCTGTAGACGAACGCTTCAACCTAGAAGTACAAAATTTGGTGAGCCAAGTGGGATTTGTGTACTGATCATTACCACCAAGTATCATCAAGATTGGGTGAAAAAATATTTGCTGATATTTCGGAAACTCGTTAATTCTTAGAAGCTTGGCAAACCCTCTCAATGAAAGTGCTTTTCCACAGTCTGTGCCTATGGCTAGTTGAAGAGGGAACAAACCATAGAGACAAATCTGAGACCTCCTTTATTTTGTCGAGTTTCAAAGAGCTACTACATACCATGTTGGATTTAGAGTTCCAAATTCATCTATGTATATAGGAGAGAACAGAGAGAAACCTAAATATACAAACTGCTACTGTAGACGAACGCTTCAACCTAGAAGACCAAAATTTGGTAGGCCAAGTGGGATTTGTATACTGATCATTACCACCAAGTATCAACAAGATTGTGTGAAAAAAATATTTGCTAGAATTTCGGAAACTCGTTTATTTCTTAGAAGCTTGGCAACCAATCTCAATGAAAGTGCTTTCCACAGTCTGTGCCTAGGGCTTCTTTAAGAGGAAACAAACCATAGAGACAAAACTGAGAACTCCTTTATTTTGTCAAGTTTCAAAGGGCTGTACAAACCATGTTGGATTTAGAGTTCCAAATTCATCTATCCCATATAGGAGAGAACAGAGTGAAACCTGAATATAAAAACTGCTACTGTAGACGAACGCTTCAACCTAGAAGAACAAAATTTGGTGAGCCAAGTGGGATTTGTGTACTGATCATTACCACCAAGTATCATCAAGATTGGGTGAAAAAATATTTGCTGGTATTTCGGAAACTCGTTATTTCTTAGAAAGCTTGGGAACCCATCTCAATGAAAGTGCTTTTCCACAGTCTGTGCCTGGGGCTACTTGAAGAGGAAACAAACCATAGCGACAAAACTGAGAACTCCTTTATTTTGTCAAGTTTCAAAGAGCTACTACAAACCATGTTGGATTTAGAGTTCCAAATTCATCTTTCTATATAGGAGAGAACAGAGGGAAACCTAAATATAAAAACTGCTACTGTAGACGAACGCTTCAACCTAGAAGAACAAAATTTGGTAAGCCAAGTGGGATTTGTGTACTGATCATTACCACCAAGCATCATCAAGATTGGGTGAAAAAATATTTGCTGGTATTTCGGAAACTCGTTATTTCTTAGAAGCTTGGGGAACCCCTCTCAATGAAAGTGCTTTTCCACAGTCTGTGACTGGGCTACTTGAATAGGAAACAAACCATAGCGACAAAACTGAGAACTCCTTTATTTTGTCAAGTTTCAAAGAGCTACTACAAACCATGTTGGATTTATCGTTCCAAATTCATCTTTGTATATAGGAGAGAACCGAGGAACCTAAATATAAAAACTGCTACTGTAGACGAACGCTTCAACCTAGAAGAACAAAATTTGGTCAGCCAAGTGGGATTTGTGTACTGATCATTAGCCAACAAGTATCATCAAGATTGGGTGAAAAAATATTCGCTGGTATTTCGGAAACTCGTTATTTCTTAGAAGCTTTGCAACCCCTCTCAATTAAAGTGCTTTTCAACAGTCTGTGCCTAGGGCTACTTGAAGAGGAAACAAACCATAGAGACAAATCTGAGAACTCCTTTATTTTGTCATGTTTCAAAGAGCTACTACAAACCATGTTGGATTTAGAGTTCCAAATTCATCTATCTATATAGGAGAGAACAGAGGGAAACTTGAATATAAAAACTGCTACTGTAGACGAACGCTTCAACCTAGATGAACAAAATTTGGTAAGCCAAGTGGGATTTGTGTACTGATCATTACCACCAAGTATCATCAAGATTGTGTGAAAAAATATTTGCTGGAATGTCGAAAACTCGTTATTTCTTAGAAGCTTGGCAACCCATCTCAATGAAAGTGCTTTCCACAGTCTGTGCCTAGGGCTACTTTAAGAGGAAACAAACCATAGAGACAAAACTGAGAACTCCTTTTTTTTGTCAAGTTTCAAAGAGCTACTACAAACCATGTTGGATTTAGAGTTCCAAATTCATCTGTCTATATAGGAGAGAACAGAGGAAACCTAAATATAAAAACTGCTACTGTAGACGAACGCTTCAACATAGAAGAACAAAATTTGGTGAGCCAAGTGGGATTTGTTTACTGATCATTACCACCAAGCATCATCAAGATTGGGTGAAAAAAATATTTGCTGGTATTTCGGAAACTCGTTATTTCTTAGAAGCTTGGAACCCCTCTCAATGAAAGTGCTTTTCCACAGTCTGTGACTGGGGCTACTTGAATAGGAAACAAACCATAGCGACAAAACTGAGAACTCCTTTATTTTGTCAAGTTTCAAAGAGCTACTACAAACCATGTTGGATTTAGAGTTCCAAATTCATCTTTCTATATAGGAGAGAACAGAGGGAAACCTAAATATAAAAACTGCTACTGTAGACGAACGCTTCAACCTAGAAGAACAAAATTTGGTCAGCCAAGTGGGATTTGTGTACTGATCATTAGCAACAAGTATCATCAAAGATTGGGTGAAAAAATATTCGCTGGTATTTCGGAAACTCGTTATTTCTTAGAAGCTTTGCAACCCCTCTCAATTAAAGTGCTTTTCCACAGTCTGTGCCTAGGGCTACTTTAAGAGGAAACAAACCATAGAGACAAATCTGAGAACTCCTTTATTTTGTCATGTTTCAAAGAGCTACTACAAACCATGTTGGATTTAGAGTTCCAAATTCATCTATCTATATATGAGAGAACAGAGTGAAACCTAAATATAAAAACTGCTACTGTAGACGAACGCTTCAACCTAAGAGAACAAAATTTGGTGAGCCAAGTGGGATTTGTGTACTGATCATTAGCAACAAGTATCATCAATATTGGGTGAAAAAATATTTGCTGGTATTTCGGAAACTCGTTATTTCTTAGACGCTTGGGAACCCCTCTCAATGAAAGTGCTTTTCCACAGTCTGTGACTGGGGCTACTTGAATAGGAAACAAACCATAGCGACAAAACTGAGAACTCCTTTATTTTGTCAAGTTTCAAAGAGCTACTACAAACCATGTTGGATTTAGAGTTCCAAATTCATCTTTCTATATAGGAGAGAACAGAGGGAAACCTAAATATAAAAACTGCTACTGTAGACGAACGCTTCAACCTAGAAGACCAAAATTTGGTGAGCCAAGTGGGATTTGTATACTGATCATTACCACCAAGTATCAACAAGATTGTGTGAAAAAATATTTGCTGGTATTTCGGAAACTCGTTATTTCTTAGAAGCTTGGCAAACCATCTCAATGAAAGTGCTCTCCACAGTCTGTGTGTAGGGCTTCTTTAAGAGGAAACAAACCATAGAGACAAAACTGAGAACCCCTTTATTTTGTCAAGTTTCAAAGAGCTACTACAAACCATGTTGGATTTTAGAGTTCCAAATTCATCTATCTATATATGAGAGAACAGAGGAAAACCTAAATATAAAAACTGCTACTGTAGACGAACGCTTCAACCTAGAAGAACAAAATTTGGTGAGCCAAGTGGATTTGTGTACTGATCATGACCACCAAGTATCATCAAGATTCGGTGAAAAAATATTTGCTGGTATTTCGGAAACTCGTTATTTCTTAGAAGCTTGGCAACCCCTCTCAATGAAAGTGCTTTTCCACAGTCTGTGCCTAGGGCTACTTGAAGAGGAAACAAACCACAGAGACAAATCTGAGACCTCCTTTATTTTGTCAAGTTTCAAAGAACTACTACAAACCATGTTGGATTTAGAGTTCCAAATTCATCTATCTATATAGGAGAGAACAGAGAGAAACCTAAATATAAAAACTGCTATTGTAGACGAACGCTTCAACTAGAAGAACAAAATTTGGTGAGGCAAGTGGGATTTGTGTACTGATCATTACCACCAAGTATCAACAAGATTGTGTGAAAAAATATTTGCTGGTATTTCGGAAACTCGTTATTTCTTGGAAGCTTGGCAACCCCTTTCAATGAAAGTGCTTTTTCCCGAGTCTCTGCCTAGGGCTACTTGAAGAGGAAACAAACCATAGAGACAAATCTTAGAACTCCTTTATTTTGTCAAGTTTCAAAGAGGTACTACAAACCATGTTGGATTTAGAGTTCCAAATTCATCTATCTATACAGGAGAGAACAGAGAGAAACCTAAATATAAAAACTGCTACTGTAGACGAACGCTTCAACCTAGAAGATCAAAATTTGGTGAGCCAAGTGGGATTTGTATACTGATCATTACCACCAAGTATCAACAAGATTGTGTGAAAAAATATTTGCTGGTATTTCGGAAACTCGTTATTTCTTAGAATCTTGGCAACCCATCTCAATGAAAGTGCTCTCCACAGTCTGTGCCTAGGGCTTCTTTAAGAGGAAACAAACCATAGAGACAAAACTGAGAACTCCTTTATTTTGTCAAGTTTCAAAGAGCTACTACAAACCATGTTGGATTTAGAGTTCCAAATTCATCTATCTATATAGGAGAGAACAGAGGGAAACCTAAATATAAAAACTGCTACTGTAGAAGAACGCTTCAACCTAGAAGAACAAAATTTGGTGAGCCAAGTGGGATTTGTGTACTGATCATTACCACCAAGTATCATCAAGATTGGGTGAAAAAATATTTGCTGATATTTCGGAAACTCGTTATTTCTTAGAAGCTTGGCAAACCCTCTCAATGAAAGTGCTTTTCCACAGTCTGTGCCTGGGGCTACTTGAATAGGAAACAAACCATAGCGACAAAACTGAGAACTCCTTTATTTTGTCAAGTTTCAAGAGCTACTACAAACCATGTTGGATTTAGAGTTGCAAATTCATCTTTCTATATAGGAGAGAACAGAGGGAAACCTAAATATAAAAACTGCTACTGTAGACGAACGCTTCAATCTAGAAGAACAAAATTTGGTTAGCCAAGTGGGATTTGTGTACTGATCATTAGCACAAGTATCATCAAGATTGGGTGAAAAAATATTCGCTGGTATTTCGGAAACTCGTTATTTCTTAGAAGCTTGGCAACCCCTCTCAATTAAAGTGCTTTTCCACAGTCTGTGCCTAGGGCTACTTGAAGAGGAAACAAACCATAGAGACAAATCTGAGAACTACTTTATTTTGTCAAGTTTCAAAGAGCTACTACAAACCATGTTGGATTTAGCGTTCCAAATTCATCTATCTATATAGGAGAGAACAGAGGGAAACTTGAATATAAAAACTGCTACTGTAGACGAACGCTTCAACCTAGAAGAACAAAATTTGGTAAGCCAAGTGGGATTTGTGTACTGATCATCACCACCAAGTATCATCAAGATTGTGTGAAAAAATATTTGCTTGTATTTCGAAAACTCGTTATTTCTTAGAAGCTTGGCAACCCATCTCAATGAAAGTGCTTTCCACAGTCTGTGCCTAGGGCTACTTTAAGAGGAAACAAACCATAGAGACAAAACTGAGAACTCCTTTATTTTGTCAAGTTTCAAAGAGCTACTACAAACCATGTTGGATTTAGAGTTCCAAATTCATCTATCTATATAGGAGAGAACAGAGGGAAACCTAAATATAAAAACTGCTACTGTAGACGAACGCTTCAACCTAGAAGAACAAAATTTGTGAGCCAAGTGGGATTTGTGTACTGATCATTACCACCAAGTATCATCAAGATTGGGTGAAAAAATATTTGCTGGTATTTCGGAAACTCGTTATTTCTTAGAAGCTTGGCAACCCTCTCAATGAAAGTGCTTTTCCACAGTCTGTGCCTAGGGCTAGTTGAAGAGGAAACAAACCATAGAGACAAATCTGCGAACTCCTTTATTTTGTCAAGTTTCAAAGAGCTACTACAAACCATGTTGGATTTAGAGTTCCAAATTCATCTATCTATATATGAGAGAACAGAGTGAAACCTAAATATAAAAACTGCTACTGTAGACGAACGCTTCAACCTAGAAGAACAAAATTTGGTGAGCCAAGTGGGATTTGTGTACTGATCATGACCACCAAGTATCATCAAGATTGGGTGAAAAAATATTTGCTGGTATTTCGGAAACTCGTTATTTCTTAGAAGCTTGTAACCCCTCTCAATGAAAGTGCTTTTCCACAGTCTGTGCTTAGGGGTTCTTGAAGAGGAAACAAACCATAGAGACAAATCTTAGAACTCCTTTATTTTGTCAAGTTTCAAAGAGCTACTACAAACCATGTTGGATTTAGAGGTCCAAATTCATCTATCTATATAGGAGAGAACAGAGAGAAACCTAAATATAAAAACTGCTACTGTAGACGAACGCTTCAACCTAGAAGACCAAAATTTGGTGAGCCAAGTGGGATTTGTATACTGATCATTACCACCAAGTATCAACAAGATTGTGTGAAAAAATATTTGCGGGTATGTCGGAAACTCGTTATTTCTTAGAAGCTTGGCAACCCATCTCAATGAAAGTGCTTTCCACAGTCTGTGCCTAGGGCTACTTTAAGAGGAAACAAACCATAGAGACAAAACTGAGAACTCCTTTATTTTGTCAAGTTTCAAAGGGCTACTACAAACCATGTTGGATTTAGAGTTCCAAATTCATCTATCTATATAGGAGAGAACAGAGTGAAACCTGAATATAAAAACTGCTACTGTAGACGAACGCTTCAACCTAGAAGAACAAAATTTGGTGAGCCAAGTGGGATTTGTGTACTGATCATTACCACCAAGTATCATCAAGATTGGGTGAAAAAATATTTGCTGGTATTTCGGAAACTCGTTATTTCTTAGAAGCTTGGGAACCCATCTCAATGAAAGTGCTTTTCCACAGTCTGTGACTGGGGCTACTTGAATAGGAAACAAACCATAGCGACAAAACTGAGAACTCCTTTATTTTGTCAAGTTTCAAAGAGCTACTACAAACCATGTTGGATTTATCGTTCCAAATTTCATCTTTCTATATAGGAGAGAACCGAGGGAAACCTAAATATAAAAACTGCTACTGTAGACGAACGCTTCAACCTAGAAGAACAAAATTTGGTCAGCCAAGTGGGATTTGTGTACTGATCATTAGCAACAAGTATCATCAAGATTGGGTGAAAAAATATTCGCTGGTATTTCGGAAACTCGTTATTTCTTAGAAGCTTTGCAACCCCTCTCAATTAAAGTGCTTTTCAACAGTCTGTGCCTAGGGCTACTTGAAGAGGAAACAAACCATAGAGACAAATCTGAGAACTCCTTTATTTTGTCATGTTTCAAAGAGCTACTACAAACCATGTTGGATTTAGAGTTCCAAATTCATCTATCTATATAGGAGAGAACAGAGGGAAACTTGAATATAAAAACTGCTACTGTAGACGAACGCTTCAACCTAGATGAACAAAATTTGGTAAGCCAAGTGGGATTTGTGTACTGATCATTACCACCAAGTATCATCAAGATTGTGTGAAAAAATATTTGCTGGAATGTCGAAAACTCGTTATTTCTTAGAAGCTTGGCAACCCATCTCAATGAAAGTGCTTTCCACAGTCTGTGCCTAGGGCTACTTTAAGAGGAAACAAACCATAGAGACAAAACTGAGAACTCCTTTTTTTTGTCAAGTTTCAAAGAGCTACTACAAACCATGTTGGATTTAGAGTTCCAAATTCATCTGTCTATATAGGAGAGAACAGAGGGAAACCTAAATATAAAAACTGCTACTGTAGACGAACGCTTCAACATAGAAGAACAAAATTTGGTGAGCCAAGTGGGATTTGTTTACTGATCATTACCACCAAGCATCATCAAGATTGGGTGAAAAAATATTTGCTGGTATTTCGGAAACTCGTTATTTCTTAGAAGCTTGGGAACCCCTCTCAATGAAAGTGCTTTTCCACAGTCTGTGACTGGGGCTACTTGAATAGGAAACAAACCATAGCGACAAAACTGAGAACTCCTTTATTTTGTCAAGTTTCAAAGAGCTACTACAAACCATGTTGGATTTAGAGTTCCAAATTCATCTTTCTATATAGGAGAGAACAGAGGGAAACCTAAATATAAAAACTGCTACTGTAGACGAACGCTTCAACCTAGAAGAACAAAATTTGGTCAGCCAAGTGGGATTTGTGTACTGATCATTAGCAACAAGTATCATCAAGATTGGGTGAAAAAATATTCGCTGGTATTTCGGAAACTCGTTATTTCTTAGAAGCTTTGCAACCCCTCTCAATTAAAGTGCTTTTCAACAGTCTGTGCCTAGGGCTACTTGAAGAGGAAACAAACCATAGAGACAAATCTGAGAACTCCTTTATTTTGTCATGTTTCAAAGAGCTACAACAAACATGTTGGATTTAGAGTTCCAAATTCATCTATCTATATATGAGAGAACAGAGTGAAACCTAAATATAAAAACTGCTACTGTAGACGAACGCTTCAACCTAAGAGAACAAAATTTGGTGAGCCAAGTGGGATTTGTGTACTGATCATGACCACCAAGTATCATCAATATTGGGTGAAAAAATATTTGCTGGTATTTCGGAAAACTCTTTATTTCTTAGAACCTTGGGAACCCCTCTCAATGAAAGTGCTTTTCCACAGTCTGTGTCTAGGGCTTCTTGAAGAGGAAACAAACCATAGAGACAAATCTTAGAACTCCTTTATTTTGTCAAGTTTCAAAGAGCTACTACAAACCATGTTGGATTTAGAGTTCCAAATTCATCTATCTATATAGGAGAGAACAGAGAGAAACCTAAATATAAAAACTGCTACTGTAGACGAACGCTTCAACCTAGAAGACCAAAATTTGGTGAGCCAAGTGGGGATTTGTATACTGATCATTACCACCAAGTATCAACAAGATTGTGTGAAAAAATATTTGCTGGTATTTCGGAAACTCGTTATTTCTTAGAAGCTTGGCAAACCATCTCAATGAAAGTGCTCTCCACAGTCTGTGCCTAGGGCTTCTTTAAGAGGAAACAAACCATAGAGACAAAACTGAGAACCCCTTTATTTTGTCAAGTTTCAAAGATCTACTACAAACCATGTTGGATTTAGAGTTCCAAATTCATCTATCTATATATGAGAGAACAGAGGAAAACCTAAATATAAAAACTGCTACTGTAGACGAACGCTTCAACCTAGAAGAACAAAATTTGGTGAGCCAAGTGGGATTTGTGTACTGATCATGACCACCAAGTATCATCAAGATTCGGTGAAAAAATATTTGCTGGTATTTCGGAAACTCGTTATTTCTTAGAAGCTTGGCAACCCCTCTCAATGAAAGTGCTTTTCCACAGTCTGTGCCTAGGGCTACTTGAAGAGGAAACAAACCACAGAGACAAATCTGAGACCTCCTTTATTTTGTCAAGTTTCAAAGAGCTACTACAAACCATGTTGGATTTAGAGTTCCAAATCATCTATCTATATAGGAGAGAACAGAGAGAAACCTAAATATAAAAACTGCTATTGTAGACGAACGCTTCAACCTAGAAGAACAAAATTTGGTGAGCCAAGTGGGATTTGTGTACTGATCATTACCACCAAGTATCAACAAGATTGTGTGAAAAAATATTTGCTGGTATTTCGGAAACTCGTTATTTCTTGGAAGCTTGGCAACCCCTTTCAATGAAAGTGCTTTTCCCGAGTCTCTGCCTAGGGCTACTTGAAGAGGAAACAAACCATAGAGACAAATCTTAGAACTCCTTTATTTTGTCAAGTTTCAAGAGGTACTACAAACCATGTGGATTTAGAGTTCCAAATTCATCTATCTATACAGAGAGAACAGAGAGAAACCTAAATATAAAAACTGCTACTGTAGACGAACGCTTCAACCTAGAAGACCAAAATTTGGTGAGCCAAGTGGGATTTGTATACTGATCATTACCACCAAGTATCAACAAGATTGTGTGAAAAAATATTTGCTGGTATTTCGGAAACTCGTTATTTCTTAGAATCTTGGCAACCCATCTCAATGAAAGTGCTCTCCACAGTCTGTGCCTAGGGCTTCTTTAAGAGGAAACAAACCATAGAGACAAAACTGAGAACTCCTTTATTTTGTCAAGTTTCAAAGAGCTACTACCAAACCATGTTGGATTTAGAGTTCCAAATTCATCTATCTATATAGGAGAGAACAGAGGGAAACCTAAATATAAAAACTGCTACTGTAGAAGAACGCTTCAACCTAGAAGAACAAAATTTGGTGAGCCAAGTGGGATTTGTGTACTGATCATTACCACCAAGTATCATCAAGATTGGGTGAAAAAATATTTGCTGATATTTCGGAAACTCGTTATTTCTTAGAAGCTTGGCAAACCCTCTCAATGAAAGTGCTTTTCCACAGTCTGTGCCTGGGGCTACTTGAATAGGAAACAAACCATAGTGACAAAACTGAGAACTCCTTTATTTTGTCAAGTTTCAAAGAGCTACTACAAACCATGTTGGATTTAGAGTTGCAAATTCATCTTTCTATATAGGAGAGAACAGAGGGAAACCTAAATATAAAAACTGCTACTGTAGACGAACGCTTCAACCTAGAAGAACAAAATTTGGTTAGCCAAGTGGGATTTGTGTACTGATCATTAGCAACAAGTATCATCAAGATTGGGTGAAAAAATATTCGCTGGTATTTCGGAAACTCGTTATTTCTTAGAAGCTTGGCAACCCCTCTCAATTAAAGTGCTTTTCCACAGTCTGTGCCTAGGGCTACTTGAAGAGGAAACAAACCATAGAGACAAATCTGAGAACTCCTTTATTTTGTCAAGTTTCAAAGAGCTACTACAAACCATGTTGGATTTAGCGTTCCAAATTCATCTATCTATATAGGAGAGAACAGAGGGAAACTTGAATATAAAAACTGCTACTGTAGACGAACGCTTCAACCTAGGAGAACAAAATTTGGTAAGCCAAGTGGGATTTGTGTACTGATCATCACCACCAAGTATCATCAAGATTGTGTGAAAAAATATTTGCTTGTATTTCGAAAACTCGTTATTTCTTAGAAGCTTGGCAACCCATCTCAATGAAAGTGCTTTCCACAGTCTGTGCCTAGGGCTACTTTAAGAGGAAACAAACCATAGAGACAAAACTGAGAACTCCTTTATTTTGTCAAGTTTCAAAGAGCTACTACAAACCATGTTGAATTTAGAGTTCCAAATTCATCTATCTATATAGGAGAGAACAGAGGGAAACCTAAATATAAAAACTGCTACTGTAGACGAACGCTTCAACCTAGAAGAACAAAATTTTGTGAGCCAAGTGGGATTTGTGTACTGATCATTACCACCAAGTATCATCAAGATTGGGTGAAAAAATATTTGCTGGTATTTCGGAAACTCGTTATTTCTTAGAAGCTTGGCAACCCCTCTCAATGAAAGTGCTTTTCCACAGTCTGTGCCTAGGGCTAGTTGAAGAGGAAACAAACCATAGAGACAAATCTGCGAACTCCTTTATTTTGTCAAGTTTCAAAGAGCTACTACAAACCATGTTGGATTTAGAGTTCCAAATTCATCTATCTATATATGAGAGAACAGAGTGAAACCTAAATATAAAAACTGCTACTGTAGACGAACGCTTCAACCTAGAAGAACAAAATTTGGTGACCCAAGTGGGATTTGTGTACTGATCATGACCACCAAGTATCATCAAGATTGGGTGAAAAAATATTTGCTGGTATTTCGGAAACTCGTTATTTCTTAGAACCTTGGGAACCCCTCTCAATGAAAGTGCTTTTCCACAGTCTGTGTCTAGGGCTTCTTGAAGAGGAAACAAACCATAGAGACAAATCTGAGAACTCCTTTATTTTGTCAAGTTTCAAAGAGCTACTACAAACCATGTTGGATTTAGAGTTCCAAATTCATCTATCTATATATGAGAGAACAGAGTGAAACCTAAATATAAAAACTGCTACTGTAGACGAACGCTTCAACCTAGAAGAACAAAATTTGGTGAGCCAAGTGGGATTTGTGTACTGATCATGACCACCAAGTATCATCAAGATTGGGTGAAAAAATATTTGCTGGTATTTCGGAAACTCGTTATTTCTTAGAAGCTTGTAACCCCTCTCAATGAAAGTGCTTTTCCACAGTCTGTGCTTAGGGGTTCTTGAAGAGGAAACAAACCATAGAGACAAATCTTAGAACTCCTTTATTTTGTCAAGTTTCAAAGAGCTACTACAAACCATGTTGGATTTAGAGTTCCAAATTCATCTATCTATATAGGAGAGAACAGAGAGAAACCTAAATATAAAAACTGCTACTGTAGACGAACGCTTCAACCTAGAAGACCAAAATTTGGTGAGCCAAGTGGGATTTGTATACTGATCATTACCACCAAGTATCAACAAGATTGTGTGAAAAAATATTTGCTGGTATTTCGGAAACTCGTTATTTCTTAGAAGCTTGGCAAACCATCTCAATGAAAGTGCTCTCCACAGTCTGTGCCTAGGGCTTCTTTAAGAGGAAACAAACCATAGAGACAAAACTGAGAACCCCTTTATTTTGTCAAGTTTCAAAGATCTACTACAAACCATGTTGGATTTAGAGTTCCAAATTCATCTATCTATATATGAGAGAACAGAGGAAAACCTAAATATAAAAACTGCTACTGTAGACGAACGCTTCAAACTAGAAGAACAAAATTTGGTGAGCCAAGTGGGATTTGTGTACTGATCATGACCACCAAGTATCATCAAGATTCGGTGAAAAAATATTTGCTGGTATTTCGGAAACTCGTTATTTCTTAGAAGCTTGGCAACCCCTCTCAATGAAAGTGCTTTTCCACAGTCTGTGCCTAGGGCTACTTGAAGAGGAAACAAACCACAGAGACAAATCTGAGACCTCCTTTATTTTGTCAAGTTTCAAAGAGCTACTACAAACCATGTTGGATTTAGAGTTCCAAATTCATCTATCTATATAGGAGAGAACAGAGAGAAACCTAAATATAAAAACTGCTATTGTAGACGAACGCTTCAACCTAGAAGAACAAAATTTGGTGAGCCAAGTGGGATTTGTGTACTGATCATTACCACCAAGTATCAACAAGATTGTGTGAAAAAATATTTGCTGGTATTTCGGAAACTCGTTATTTCTTGGAAGCTTGGCAACCCCTTTCAATGAAAGTGCTTTTCCCGAGTCTCTGCCTAGGGCTACTTGAAGAGGAAACAAACCATAGAGACAAATCTTAGAACTCCTTTATTTTGTCAAGTTTCAAAGAGGTACTACAAACCATGTTGGATTTAGAGTTCCAAATTCATCTATCTATACAGGAGAGAACAGAGAGAAACCTAAATATAAAAACTGCTACTGTAGACGAACGCTTCAACCTAGAAGACCAAAATTTGGTGAGCCAAGTGGGATTTGTATACTGATCATTACCACCAAGTATCAACAAGATTGTGTGAAAAAATATTTGCTGGTATTTCGGAAACTCGTTATTTCTTAGAATCTTGGCAACCCATCTCAATGAAAGTGCTCTCCACAGTCTGTGCCTAGGGCTTCTTTAAGAGGAAACAAACCATAGAGACAAAACTGAGAACTCCTTTATTTTGTCAAGTTTCAAAGAGCTACTACAAACCATGTTGGATTTAGAGTTCCAAATTCATCTATCTATATAGGAGAGAACAGAGGGAAACCTAAATATAAAAACTGCTACTGTAGAAGAACGCTTCAACCTAGAAGAACAAAATTTGGTGAGCCAAGTGGGATTTGTGTACTGATCATTACCACCAAGTATCATCAAGATTGGGTGAAAAAATATTTGCTGATATTTCGGAAACTCGTTATTTCTTAGAAGCTTGGCAAACCCTCTCAATGAAAGTGCTTTTCCACAGTCTGTGCCTGGGGCTACTTGAATAGGAAACAAACCATAGTGACAAAACTGAGAACTCCTTTATTTTGTCAAGTTTCAAAGAGCTACTACAAACCATGTTGGATTTAGAGTTGCAAATTCATCTTTCTATATAGGAGAGAACAGAGGGAAACCTAAATATAAAAACTGCTACTGTAGACGAACGCTTCAACCTAGAAGAACAAAATTTGGTTAGCCAAGTGGGATTTGTGTACTGATCATTAGCAACAAGTATCATCAAGATTGGGTGAAAAAATATTCGCTGGTATTTCGGAAACTCGTTATTTCTTAGAAGCTTGGCAACCCCTCTCAATTAAAGTGCTTTTCCACAGTCTGTGCCTAGGGCTACTTGAAGAGGAAACAAACCATAGAGACAAATCTGAGAACTCCTTTATTTTGTCAAGTTTCAAAGAGCTACTACAAACCATGTTGGATTTAGCGTTCCAAATTCATCTATCTATATAGGAGAGAACAGAGGGAAACTTGAATATAAAAACTGCTACTGTAGACGAACGCTTCAACCTAGGAGAACAAAATTTGGTAAGCCAAGTGGGATTTGTGTACTGATCATCACCACCAAGTATCATCAAGATTGTGTGAAAAAATATTTGCTTGTATTTCGAAAACTCGTTATTTCTTAGAAGCTTGGCAACCCATCTCAATGAAAGTGCTTTCCACAGTCTGTGCCTAGGGCTACTTTAAGAGGAAACAAACCATAGAGACAAAACTGAGAACTCCTTTATTTTGTCAAGTTTCAAAGAGCTACTACAAACCATGTTGAATTTAGAGTTCCAATTTCATCTATCTATATAGGAGAGAACAGAGGGAAACCTAAATATAAAAACTGCTACTGTAGACGAACGCTTCAACCTAGAAGAACAAAATTTTGTGAGCCAAGTGGGATTTGTGTACTGATCATTACCACCAAGTATCATCAAGATTGGGTGAAAAAATATTTGCTGGTATTTCGGAAACTCGTTATTTCTTAGAAGCTTGGCAACCCCTCTCAATGAAAGTGCTTTTCCACAGTCTGTGCCTAGGGCTAGTTGAAGAGGAAACAAACCATAGAGACAAATCTGCGAACTCCTTTATTTTGTCAAGTTTCAAAGAGCTACTACAAACCATGTTGGATTTAGAGTTCCAAATTCATCTATCTATATATGAGAGAACAGAGTGAAACCTAAATATAAAAACTGCTACTGTAGACGAACGCTTCAACCTAGAAGAACAAAATTTGGTGACCCAAGTGGGATTTGTGTACTGATCATGACCACCAAGTATCATCAAGATTGGGTGAAAAAATATTTGCTGGTATTTCGGAAACTCGTTATTTCTTAGAACCTTGGGAACCCCTCTCAATGAAAGTGCTTTTCCACAGTCTGTGTCTAGGGCTTCTTGAAGAGGAAACAAACCATAGAGACAAATCTGAGAACTCCTTTATTTTGTCAAGTTTCAAAGAGCTACTACAAACCATGTTGGATTTAGAGTTCCAAATTCATCTATCTATATATGAGAGAACAGAGTGAAACCTAAATATAAAAACTGCTACTGTAGACGAACGCTTCAACCTAGAAGAACAAAATTTGGTGAGCCAAGTGGGATTTGTGTACTGATCATGACCACCAAGTATCATCAAGATTGGGTGAAAAAATATTTGCTGGTATTTCGGAAACTCGTTATTTCTTAGAAGCTTGTAACCCCTCTCAATGAAAGTGCTTTTCCACAGTCTGTGCTTAGGGGTTCTTGAAGAGGAAACAAACCATAGAGACAAATCTTAGAACTCCTTTATTTTGTCAAGTTTCAAAGAGCTACTACAAACCATGTTGGATTTAGAGTTCCAAATTCATCTATCTATATAGGAGAGAACAGAGAGAAACCTAAATATAAAAACTGCTACTGTAGACGAACGCTTCAACCTAGAAGACCAAAATTTGGTGAGCCAAGTGGGATTTGTATACTGATCATTACCACCAAGTATCAACAAGATTGTGTGAAAAAATATTTGCGGGTATGTCGGAAACTCGTTATTTCTTAGAAGCTTGGCAACCCATCTCAATGAAAGTGCTTTCCACAGTCTCTGCCTAGGGCTACTTTAAGAGGAAACAAACCATAGAGACAAAACTGAGAACTCCTTTATTTTGTCAAGTTTCAAAGAGCTACTACAAACCATGTTGGATTTAGAGTTCCAAATTCATCTTTCTATATAGGAGAGAACAGAGGGAAACCTAAATATAAAAACTGCTACTGTAGACGAACGCTTCAACCTAGAAGAACAAAATTTGGTCAGCCAAGTGGGATTTGTGTACTGATCATTAGCAACAAGTATCATCAAGATTGGGTGAAAAAATATTCGCTGGTATTTCGGAAACTCGTTATTTCTTAGAAGCTTTGCAACCCCTCTCAATGAAAGTGCTTTTCCACAGTCTGTGCCTAGGGCTACTTGAAGAGGAAACAAACCATAGAGACAAATCTGAGAACTCCTTTATTTTGTCATGTTTCAAAGAGCTACTACAAACCATGTTGGATTTAGAGTTCCAAATTCATCTATCTATATATGAGAGAACAGAGTGAAACCTAAATATAAAAACTGCTACTGTAGACGAACGCTTCAACCTAAGAGAACAAAATTTGGTGAGCCAAGTGGGATTTGTGTACTGATCATGACCACCAAGTATCATCAATATTGGGTGAAAAAATATTTGCTGGTATTTCGGAAACTCGTTATTTCTTAGAACCTTGGGAACCCCTCTCAATGAAAGTGCTTTTCCACAGTCTGTGTCTAGGGCTTCTTGAAGAGGAAACAAACCATAGAGACAAATCTTAGAACTCCTTTATTTTGTCAAGTTTCAAAGAGCTACTACAAACCATGTTGGATTTAGAGTTCCAAATTCATCTTTCTATATAGGAGAGAACAGAGGGAAACCTAAATATAAAAACTGCTACTGTAGACGAACGCTTCAACCTAGAAGAACAAAATTTGGTAAGCCAAGTGGGATTTGTGTACTGATCATTACCACCAAGCATCATCAAGATTGGGTGAAAAAATATTTGCTGGTATTTCGGAAACTCGTTATTTCTTAGAAGCTTGGGAACCCCTCTCAATGAAAGTGCTTTTCCACAGTCTGTGACTGGGGCTACTTGAATAGGAAACAAACCATAGCGACAAAACTGAGAACTCCTTTATTTTGTCAAGTTTCAAAGAGCTACTACAAACCATGTTGGATTTAGAGTTCCAAATTCATCTTTCTATATAGGAGAGAACAGAGGGAAACCTAAATATAAAAACTGCTACCGTAGACGAACGCTTCAACATAGAAGAACAAAATTTGGTCAGCCAAGTGGAATTTTTGTACTGATCATTAGCAACAAGTATCATCAAGATTGGGTGAAAAAATATTCGCTGGTATTTCGGAAACTCGTTATTTCTTAGAAGCTTTGCAACCCCTCTCAATTAAAGTGCTTTTCCACAGTCTGTGCCTAGGGCTACTTGAAGAGGAAACAAACCATAGAGACAAATCTGAGAACTCCTTTATTTTGTCATGTTTCAAAGAGCTACTACAAACCATGTTGGATTTAGAGTTCCAAATTCATCTATCTATATATGAGAGAACAGAGTGAAACCTAAATATAAAAACTGCTACTGTAGACGAACGCTTCAACCTAAGAGAACAAAATTTGGTGAGCCAAGTGGGATTTGTGTACTGATCATGACCACCAAGTATCATCAATATTGGGTGAAAAAATATTTGCTGGTATTTCGGAAACTCGTTATTTCTTAGAACCTTGGGAACCCCTCTCAATGAAGGTGCTTTTCCACACTCTGTGTCTAGGGCTTCTTGAAGAGGAAACAAACCATAGAGACAAATCTTAGAACTCCTTTATTTTGTCAAGTTTCAAAGAGCTACTACAAACCATGTTGGATTTAGAGTTCCAAATTCATCTTTCTATATAGGAGAGAACAGAGGGAAACCTAAATATAAAAACTGCTACTGTAGACGAACGCTTCAACCTAGAAGAACAAAATTTGGTAAGCCAAGTGGGATTTGTGTACTGATCATTACCACCAAGCATCATCAAGATTGGGTGAAAAAATATTTGCTGGTATTTCGGAAACTCGTTATTTCTTAGAAGCTTGGGAACCCCTCTCAATGAAAGTGCTTTTCCACAGTCTGTGACTGGGGCTACTTGAATAGGAAACAAACCATAGCGACAAAACTGAGAACTCCTTTATTTTGTCAAGTTTCAAAGAGCTACTACAAACCATGTTGGATTTAGAGTTCCAAATTCATCTTTCTATATAGGAGAGAACAGAGGGAAACCTAAATATAAAAACTGCTACTGTAGACGAACGCTTCAACCTAGAAGAACAAAATTTGGTCAGCCAAGTGGGATTTGTGTACTGATCATTAGCAACAAGTATCATCAAGATTGGGTGAAAAAATATTCGCTGGTATTTCGGAAACTCGTTATTTCTTAGAAGCTTTGCAACCCCTCTCAATTAAAGTGCTTTTCAACAGTCTGTGCCTAGGGCTACTTGAAGAGGAAACAAACCATAGAGACAAATCTGAGAACTCCTTTATTTTGTCATGTTTCAAAGAGCTACTACAAACCATGTTGGATTTAGAGTTCCAAATTCATCTATCTATATAGGAGAGAACAGAGGGAAACTTGAATATAAAAACTGCTACTGTAGGCGAACGCTTCAACCTAGATGAACAAAATTTGGTAAGCCAAGTGGGATTTGTGTACTGATCATTACCACCAAGTATCATCAAGATTGTGTGAAAAAATATTTGCTGGAATGTCGAAAACTCGTTATTTCTTAGAAGCTTGGCAACCCATCTCAATGAAAGTGCTTTCCACAGTCTGTGCCTAGGGCTACTTTAAGAGGAAACAAACCATAGAGACAAATCTGAGAACTCCTTTTTTTTGTCAAGTTTCAAAGAGCTACTACAAACCATGTTGGATTTAGAGTTCCAAATTCATCTGTCTATATAGGAGAGAACAGAGGGAAACCTAAATATAAAAACTGCTACTGTAGACGAACGCTTCAACCTAGAAGAACAAAATTTGGTGAGCCAAGTGGGATTTGTTTACTGATCATTACCACCAGGCATCATCAAGATTGGGTGAAAAAATATTTGCTGGTATTTCGGAAACTCGTTATTTCTTAGACGCTTGGGAACCCCTCTCAATGAAAGTGCTTTTCCACAGTCTGTGACTGGGGCTACTTGAATAGGAAACAAACCATAGCGACAAAACTGAGAACTCCTTTATTTTGTCAAGTTTCAAAGAGCTACTACAAACCATGTTGGATTTAGAGTTCCAAATTCATCTTTCTATATAGGAGAGAACAGAGGGAAACCTAAATATAAAAACTGCTACTGTAGACGAACGCTTCAACCTAGAAGAACAAAATTTGGTCAGCCAAGTGGGATTTGTGTACTGATCATTAGCAACAAGTATCATCAAGATTGGGTGAAAAAATATTCGCTGGTATTTCGGAAACTCGTTATTTCTTAGAAGCTTGGCAACCCCTCTCAATGAAAGTGCTTTTCCACAGTCTGTGCCTAGGGCTACTTGAAGAGGAAACAAACCATAGAGACAAATCTGAGAACTCCTTTATTTTGTCATGTTTCAAAGAGCTACTACAAACCATGTTGGATTTAGAGTTCCAAATTCATCTATCTATATAGGAGAGAACAGAGGGAAACTTGAATATAAAAACTGCTACTGTAGGCGAACGCTTCAACCTAGATGAACAAAATTTGGTAAGCCAAGTGGGATTTGTGTACTGATCATTACCACCAAGTATCATCAAGATTGTGTGAAAAAATATTTGCTGGAATGTCGAAAACTCGTTATTTCTTAGAAGCTTGGCAACCCATCTCAATGAAAGTGCTTTCCACAGTCTGTGCCTAGGGCTACTTTAAGAGGAAACAAACCATAGAGACAAATCTGAGAACTCCTTTTTTTTGTCAAGTTTCAAAGAGCTACTACAAACCATGTTGGATTTAGAGTTCCAAATTCATCTGTCTATATAGGAGAGAACAGAGGGAAACCTAAATATAAAAACTGCTACTGTAGACGAACGCTTCAACCTAGAAGAACAAAATTTGGTGAGCCAAGTGGGATTTGTTTACTGATCATTACCACCAGGCATCATCAAGATTGGGTGAAAAAATATTTGCTGGTATTTCGGAAACTCGTTATTTCTTAGACGCTTGGGAACCCCTCTCAATGAAAGTGCTTTTCCACAGTCTGTGACTGGGGCTACTTGAATAGGAAACAAACCATAGCGACAAAACTGAGAACTCCTTTATTTTGTCAAGTTTCAAAGAGCTACTACAAACCATGTTGGATTTAGAGTTCCAAATTCATCTTTCTATATAGGAGAGAACAGAGGGAAACCTAAATATAAAAACTGCTACTGTAGACGAACGCTTCAACCTAGAAGAACAAAATTTGGTCAGCCAAGTGGGATTTGTGTACTGATCATTAGCAACAAGTATCATCAAGATTGGGTGAAAAAATATTCGCTGGTATTTCGGAAACTCGTTATTTCTTAGAAGCTTGGCAACCCCTCTCAATTAAAGTGCTTTTCCACAGTCTGTGCCTAGGGCTACTTGAAGAGGAAACAAACCATAGAGACAAATCTGAGAACTCCTTTATTTTGTCAAGTTTCAAAGAGCTACTACAAACCATGTTGGATTTAGCGTTCCAAATTCATCTATCTATATAGGAGAGAACAGAGGGAAACTTGAATATAAAAACTGCTACTGTAGACGAATGCTTCAACCTAGAAGAACAAAATTTGGTCAGCCAAGTGGGATTTGTGTACTGATCATCACCACCAAGTATCATCAAGATTGTCTGAAAAAATATTTGCTGGTATTTCGAAAACTCGTTATTTCTTAGAAGTTTGGCAACCCATCTCAATGAAAGTGCTTTCCACAGTCTGTGCCTAGGGCTACTTTAAGAGGAAACAAACCATAGAGACAAAACTGAGAACTCCTTTATTTTGTCAAGTTTCAAAGAGCTACTACAAACCATGTTGGATTTAGAGTTCCAAATTCATCTATCTATATAGGAGAGAACAGAGGGAAACCTAAATATAAAAACTGCTACTGTAGACGAACGCTTCAACCTAGAAGAACAAAATTTTGTGAGCCAAGTGGGATTTGTGTACTGATCATGACCACCAAGTATCATCAAGATTGGGTGAAAAAATATTTGCTGGTATTTCGGAAACTCGTTATTTCTTAGAAGCTTGGCAACCCCTCTCAATGAAAGTGCTTTTCCACAGTCTGTGCCTAGGGCTAGTTGAAGAGGAAACAAACCATAGAGACAAATCTGAGAACTCCTTTATTTTGTCAAGTTTCAAAGAGCTACTACAAACCATGTTGGATTTAGAGTTCCAAATTCATCTATCTATATATGAGAGAACAGAGTGAAACCGAAATATAAAAACTGCTACTGTAGACGAACGCTTCAACCTAGAAGAACAAAATTTGGTGACCCAACTGGGATTTGTGTACTGATGATGACCACCAAGTATCATCAAGATTGGGTGAAAAAATATTTGCTGGTATTTCGGAAACTCGTTATTTCTTAGAACCTTGGGAACCCCTCTCAATGAAAGTGCTTTTCCACAGTCTGTGTCTAGGACTTCTTGAAGAGGAAACAAACCATAGAGACAAATCTGAGAACTCCTTTATTTTGTCAAGTTTCAAAGAGCTACTACAAACCATGTTGGATTTAGAGTTCCAAATTCATCTATCTATATATGAGAGAACAGAGTGAAACCTAAATATAAAAACTGCTACTGTAGACGAACGCTTCAACCTAGAAGAACAAAATTTTGTGAGCCAAGTGGGATTTGTGTACTGATCATGACCACCAAGTATCATCAAGATTGGGTGAAAAAATATTTGCTGGTATTTCGGAAACTCGTTATTTCTTAGAAGCTTGGCAACCCCTCTCAATGAAAGTGCTTTTCCACAGTCTGTGCCTAGGGGTTCTTGAAGAGGAAACAAACCACAGAGACAAATCTTAGAACTCCTTTATTTTGTCAAGTTTCAAGAGCTACTACAAACCATGTTGGATTTAGAGTTCCAAATTCATCTATCTATATAGGAGAGAACAGAGAGAAACCTAAATATAAAAACTGCTACTGTAGACGAACGCTTCAACCTAGAAGACCAAAATTTGGTGAGCCATGTGGGATTTGTATACTGATCATTACCACCAAGTATCAACAAGATTGTGTGAAAAAATATTTGCGGGTATGTCGGAAACTCGTTATTTCTTAGAAGCTTGGCAACCCATCTCAATGAAAGTGCTTTCCACAGTCTGTGCCTAGGGCTACTTTAAGAGGAAACAAACCATAGAGACAAAACTGAGAACTCCTTTATTTTGTCAAGTTTCAAAGAGCTACTACAAACCATGTTGGATTTAGAGTTCCAAATTCATCTTTCTATATAGGAGAGAACAGAGGGAAACCTAAATATAAAAACTGCTACTGTAGACGAACGCTTCAACCTAGAAGAACAAAATTTGGTAAGCCAAGTGGGATTTGTATACTGATCATTACCACCAAGCATCATCAAGATTGGGTGAAAAAATATTTGGTGGTATTTCGGAAACTCGTTATTTCTTAGAAGCTTGGGAACCCCTCTCAATGAAAGTGCTTTTCCACAGTCTGTGACTGGGGCTACTTGAATAGGAAACAAACCATAGCGACAAAACTGAGAACTCCTTTATTTTGTCAAGTTTCAAAGAGCTACTACAAACCATGTTGGATTTAGAGTTCCAAATTCATCTTTCTATATAGGAGAGAACAGAGGGAAACCTAAATATAAAAACTGCTACTGTAGACGAACGCTTCAACCTAGAAGAACAAAATTTGGTCAGCCAAGTGGGATTTGTGTACTGATCATTAGCAACAAGTATCATCAAGATTGGGTGAAAAAATATTCGCTGGTATTTCGGAAACTCGTTATTTCTTAGAAGCTTTGCAACCCCTCTCAATTAAAGTGCTTTTCAACAGTCTGTGCCTAGGGCTACTTGAAGAGGAAACAAACCATAGAGACAAATCTGAGAACTCCTTTATTTTGTCATGTTTCAAAGAGCTACTACAAACCATGTTGGATTTAGAGTTCCAAATTCATCTATCTATATAGGAGAGAACAGAGGGAAACTTGAATATAAAAACTGCTACTGTAGACGAACGCTTCAACCTAGATGAACAAAATTTGGTAAGCCAAGTGGGATTTGTGTACTGATCATTACCACCAAGTATCATCAAGATTGTGTGAAAAAATATTTGCTGGAATGTCGAAAACTCGTTATTTCTTAGAAGCTTGGCAACCCATCTCAATGAAAGTGCTTTCCACAGTCTGTGCCTAGGGCTACTTTAAGAGGAAACAAACCATAGAGACAAAACTGAGAACTCCTTTTTTTTGTCAAGTTTCAAAGAGCTACTACAAACCATGTTGGATTTAGAGTTCCAAATTCATCTGTCTATATAGGAGAGAACAGAGGGAAACCTAAATATAAAAACTGCTACTGTAGACGAACGCTTCAACCTAGAAGAACAAAATTTGGTCAGCCAAGTGGGATTTGTGTACTGATCATTAGCAACAAGTATCATCAAGATTGGGTGAAAAAATATTCGCTGGTATTTCGGAAACTCGTTATTTCTTAGAAGCTTTGCAACCCCTCTCAATTAAAGTGCTTTTCCACAGTCTGTGCCTAGGGCTACTTGAAGAGGAAACAAACCATAGAGACAAATCTGAGAACTCCTTTATTTTGTCATGTTTCAAAGAGCTACTACAAACCATGTTGGATTTAGAGTTCCAAATTCATCTATCTATATATGAGAGAACAGAGTGAAACCTAAATATAAAAACTGCTACTGTAGACGAACGCTTTCAACCTAAGAGAACAAAATTTGGTGAGCCAAGTGGGATTTGTGTACTGATCATGACCACCAAGTATCATCAATATTGGGTGAAAAAATATTTGCTGGTATTTCGGAAACTCGTTATTTCTTAGAACCTTGGGAACCCCTCTCAATGAAAGTGCTTTTCCACAGTCTGTGTCTAGGGCTTCTTGAAGAGGAAACAAACCATAGAGACAAATCTTAGAACTCCTTTATTTTGTCAAGTTTCAAAGAGCTACTACAAACCATGTTGGATTTAGAGTTCCAAATTCATCTATCTATATAGGAGAGAACAGAGAGAAACCTAAATATAAAAACTGCTACTGTAGACGAACGCTTCAACCTAGAAGACCAAAATTTGGTGAGCCAAGTGGGATTTGTATACTGATCATTACCAACAAGTATCAAGAAGATTGTGTGAAAAAATATTTGCTGGTATTTCGGAAACTCGTTATTTCTTAGAAGCTTGGCAAACCATCTCAATGAAAGTGCTCTCCACAGTCTGTGCCTAGGGCTTCTTTAAGAGGAAACAAACCATAGAGACAAAACTGAGAACCCCTTTATTTTGTCAAGTTTCAAAGAGCTACTACAAACCATGTTGGATTTAGAGTTCCAAATTCATCTATCTATATATGAGAGAACAGAGGAAAACCTAAATATAAAAACTGCTACTGTAGACGAACGCTTCAACCTAGAAGAACAAAATTTGGTGAGCCAAGTGGGATTTGTGTACTGATCATGACCACCAAGTATCATCAAGATTCGGTGAAAAAATATTTGCTGGTATTTCGGAAACTCGTTATTTCTTGGAAGCTTGGCAACCCCTTTCAATGAAAGTGCTTTTCCCGAGTCTCTGCCTAGGGCTACTTGAAGAGGAAACAAACCATAGAGACAAATCTTAGAACTCCTTTATTTTGTCAAGTTTCAAAGAGGTACTACAAACCATGTTGGATTTAGAGTTCCAAATTCATCTATCTATATAGGAGAGAACAGAGAGAAACCTAAATATAAAAACTGCTACTGTAGACGAACGCTTCAACCTAGAAGACCAAAATTTGGTGAGCCATGTGGGATTTGTATACTGATCATTACCACCAAGTATCAACAAGATTGTGTGAAAAAATATTTGCTGGTATTTCGGAAACTCGTTATTTCTTAGAAGCTTGGCAACCCATCTCAATGAAAGTGCTCTCCACAGTCTGTGCCTAGGGCTTCTTTAAGAGGAAACAAACCATAGAGACAAAACTGAGAACTCCTTTATTTTGTCAAGTTTCAAAGAGCTACTACAAACCATGTTGGATTTAGAGTTCCAAATTCATCTATCTATATAGGAGAGAACAGAGGGAAACCTAAATATAAAAACTGCTACTGTAGAAGAACGCTTCAACCTAGAAGAACAAAATTTGGTGAGCCAAGTGGGATTTGTGTACTGATCATTACCACCAAGTATCATCAAGATTGGGTGAAAAAATATTTGCTGATATTTCGGAAACTCGTTATTTCTTAGAAGCTTGGCAAACCCTCTCAATGAAAGTGCTTTTCCACAGTCTGTGACTGGGGCTACTTGAATAGGAAACAAACCATAGCGACAAAACTGAGAACTCCTTTATTTTGTCAAGTTTCAAAGAGCTACTACAAACCATGTTGGATTTAGAGTTGCAAATTCATCTTTCTATATAGGAGAGAACAGAGGGAAACCTAAATATAAAAACTGCTACTGTAGACGAACGCTTCAACCTAGAAGAACAAAATTTGGTTAGCCAAGTGGGATTTGTGTACTGATCATTAGCAACAAGTATCATCAAGATTGGGTGAAAAAATATTCGCTGGTATTTCGGAAACTCGTTATTTCTTAGAAGCTTTGCAACCCCTCTCAATTAAAGTGCTTTTCCACAGTCTGTGCCTAGGGCTACTTGAAGAGGAAACAAACCATAGAGACAAATCTGAGAACTCCTTTATTTTGTCAAGTTTCAAAGAGCTACTACAAACCATGTTGGATTTAGCGTTCCAAATTCATCTATCTATATAGGAGAGAACAGAGGGAAACTTGAATATAAAAACTGCTACTGTAGACGAACGCTTCAACCTAGAAGAACAAAATTTGGTAAGCCAAGTGGGATTTGTGTACTGATCATCACCACCAAGTATCATCAAGATTGTGTGAAAAAATATTTGCTGGTATTTCGAAAACTCGTTATTTCTTAGAAGCTTGGCAACCCATCTCAATGAAAGTGCTTTCCACAGTCTGTGCCTAGGGCTACTTTAAGAGGAAACAAACCATAGAGACAAAACTGAGAACTCCTTTATTTTGTCAAGTTTCAAAGAGCTACTACAAACCATGTTGGATTTAGAGTACCAAATTCATCTATCTATATAGGAGAGAACAGAGGGAAACCTAAATATAAAAACTGCTACTGTAGACGAACGCTTCAACCTAGAAGAACAAAATTTTGTGAGCCAAGTGGGATTTGTGTACTGATCATTACCACCAAGTATCATCAAGATTGGGTGAAAAAATATTTGCTGGTATTTCGGAAACTCGTTATTTCTTAGAAGCTTGGCAACCCCTCTCAATGAAAGTGCTTTTCCACAGTCTGTGCCTAGGGCTAGTTGAAGAGGAAACAAACCATAGAGACAAATCTGGGAACTCCTTTATTTTGTCAAGTTTCAAAGAGCTACTACAAACCATGTTGGATTTAGAGTTCCAAATTCATCTATCTATATATGAGAGAACAGAGTGAAACCTAAATATAAAAACTGCTACTGTAGACGAACGCTTCAACCTAGAAGAACAAAATTTGGTGACCCAAGTGGGATTTGTGTACTGATCATGACCACCAAGTATCATAAAGATTGGGTGAAAAAATATTTGCTGGTATTTCGGAAACTCGTTATTTCTTAGAACCTTGGGACCCCTCTCAATGAAAGTGCTTTTCCACAGTCTGTGTCTAGGGCTTCTTGAGAGGAAACAAACCATAGAGACAAATCTGAGAACTCCTTTATTTTGTCAAGTTTCAAAGAGCTACTACAAACCATGTTGGATTTAGAGTTCCAAATTCATCTATCTATATATGAGAGAACAGAGTGAAACCTAAATATAAAAACTGCTACTGTAGACGAACGCTTCAACCTAGAAGAACAAAATTTGGTGAGCCAAGTGGGATTTGTGTACTGATCATGACCACCAAGTATCATCAAGATTGGGTGAAAAAATATTTGCTGGTATTTCGGAAACTCGTTATTTCTTAGAAGCTTGGCAACCCCTCTCAATGAAAGTGCTTTTCCACAGTCTGTGCCTAGGGGTTCTTGAAGAGGAAACAAACCATAGAGACAAATCTTAGAACTCCTTTATTTGTCAAGTATCAAAGAGCTACTACAAACCATGTTGGATTTAGAGTTCCAAATTCATCTATCTATATAGGAGAGAACAGAGAGAAACCTAAATATAAAACTGCTACTGTAGACGAACAGCTTCAACCTAGAAGACCAAAATTTGGTGAGCCAAGTGGGATTTGTATACTGATCATTACCACCAAGTATCAACAAGATTGTGTGAAAAAATATTTGCTGGTATGTCGGAAACTCGTTATTTCTTAGAAGCTTGGCAACCCATCTCAATGAAAGTGCTTTCCACAGTCTGTGCCTAGGGCTACTTTAAGAGGAAACAAACCATAGAGACAAAACTGAGAACTCCTTTATTTTGTCAAGTTTCAAAGAGCTACTACAAACCATGTTGGATTTAGAGTTCCAAATTCATCTATCTATATAGGAGAGAACAGAGGGAAACCTAAATATAAAAACTGCTACTGTAGACGAACGCTTCAACCTAGAAGAACAAAATTTTGTGAGCCAAGTGGGATTTGTGTACTGATCATTACCACCAAGTATCATCAAGATTGGGTGAAAAATATTTGCTGGTATTTCGGAAACTCGTTATTTCTTAGAAGCTTGGCAACCCCTCTCAATGAAAGTGCTTTTCCACAGTCTGTGCCTAGGGCTAGTTGAAGAGGAAACAAACCATAGAGACAAATCTGAGAACTCCTTTATTTTGTCAAGTTTCAAAGAGCTACTACAAACCATGTTGGATTTAGAGTTCCAAATTCATCTATCTATATATGAGAGAACAGAGTGAAACCTAAATATAAAAACTGCTACTGTAGACGAACGCTTCAACCTAGAAGAACAAAATTTGGTGAGCCAAGTGGGATTTGTGTACTGATCATGACCACCAAGTATCATCAAGATTGGGTGAAAAAATATTTGCTGGTATTTCGGAAACTCGTTATTTCTTAGAAGCTTGGCAACCCCTCTCAATTAAAGTGCTTTTCCACAGTCTGTGCCTAGGGCTACTTGAAGAGGAAACAAACCATAGAGACAAATCTGAGAACTCCTTTATTTTGTCAAGTTTCAAAGAGCTACTACAAACCATGTTGGATTTAGCGTTCCAAATTCATCTATCTATATAGGAGAGAACAGAGGGAAACTTGAATATAAAAACTGCTACTGTAGACGTACGCTTCAACCTAGAAGAACAAAATTTGGTAAGCCAAGTGGGATTTGTGTACTGATCATCACCACCAAGTATCATCAAGATTGTGTGAAAAAATATTTGCTGGTATTTCGAAAACTCGTTATTTCTTAGAAGCTTGGCAACCCATCTCAATGAAAGTGCTTTCCACAGTCTGTGCCTAGGCTACTTTAAGAGGAAAACAAACCATAGAGACAAAACTGAGAACTCCTTTATTTTGTCAAGTTTCAAAGAGCTACTACAAACCATGTTGGATTTAGAGTTCCAAATTCATCTATCTATATAGGAGAGAACAGAGGAAACCTAAATATAAAAACTGCTACTGTAGACGAACGCTTCAACCTAGAAGAACAAAATTTTGTGAGCCAAGTGGGATTTGTGTACTGATCATTACCACCAAGTATCATCAAGATTGGGTGAAAAAATATTTGCTGGTATTTCGGAAACTCGTTATTTCTTAGAAGCTTGGCAACCCCTCTCAAATGAAAGTGCTTTTCCACAGTCTGTGCCTAGGGCTAGTTGAAGAGGAAACAAACCATAGAGACAAATCTGAGAACTCCTTTATTTTGTCAAGTTTCAAAGAGCTACTACAAACCATGTTGGATTTAGAGTTCCAAATTCATCTATCTATATATGAGAGAACAGAGTGAAACCTAAATATAAAAACTGCTACTGTAGACGAACGCTTCAACCTAGAAGAACAAAATTTGGTGAGCCAAGTGGGATTTGTGTACTGATCATGACCACCAAGTATCATCAAGATTGGGTGAAAAAATATTTGCTGGTATTTCGGAAACTCGTTATTTCTTAGAAGCTTGGCAACCCCTCTCAATGAAAGTGCTTTTCCACAGTCTGTGCCTAGGGGTTCTTGAAGAGGAAACAAACCATAGAGACAAATCTTAGAACTCCTTTATTTTGTCAAGTTTCAAAGAGCTACTACAAACCATGTTGGATTTAGAGTTCCAAATTCATCTATCTATATAGGAGAGAACAGAGAGAAACCTAAATATAAAAACTGCTACTGTAGACGAACGCTTCAACTAGAAGACCAAAATTTGGTGAGCCAAGTGATTTGTATACTGATCATTACCACCAAGTATCAACAAGATTGTGTGAAAAATATTTGCTGGTATGTCGGAAACTCGTTATTTCTTAGAAGCTTGGCAACCCATCTCAATGAAAATGCTTTCCACAGTCTGTGCCTAGGGCTACTTTAAGAGGAAACAAACCATAGAGACAAAACTGAGAACTCCTTTATTTTGTCAAGTTTCAAAGAGCTACTACAAACCATGTTGGATTTAGAGTTCCAAATTCATCTATCTATATAGGAGAGAACAGAGGGAAACCTAAATATAAAAACTGCTACTGTAGACGAACGCTTCAACCTAGAAGAACAAAATTTTGTGAGCCAAGTGGGATTTGTGTACTGATCATTACCACCAAGTATCATCAAGATTGGGTGAAAAATATTTGCTGGTATTTCGGAAACTCGTTATTCTTAGAAGCTTGGCAACCCCTCTCAATGAAAGTGCTTTTCCACAGTCTGTGCCTAGGGCTAGTTGAAGAGGAAACAAACCATAGAGACAAATCTGAGAACTCCTTTATTTTGTCAAGTTTCAAAGAGCTACTACAAACCATGTTGGATTTAGAGTTCCAAATTCATCTATCTATATATGAGAGAACAGAGTGAAACCTAAATATAAAAACTGCTACTGTAGACGAACGCTTCAACCTAGAAGAACAAAATTTGGTGAGCCAAGTGGGATTTGTGTACTGATCATGACCACCAAGTATCATCAAGATTGGGTGAAAAAATATTTGCTGGTATTTCGGAAACTCGTTATTTTCTTAGAACCTTGTTAACCCTCTCAATGAAAGTGCTTTTCCACAGTCTGTGTCTAGGGCTTCTTGAAGAGGAACAAACCATAGAGACAAATCTTAGAACTCCTTTATTTTGTCAAGTTTCAAAGAGCTACTACAAACCATGTTGGATTTAGAGTTCCAAATTCATCTATCTATATAGGAGAGAACAGAGAGAAACCTAAATATAAAAACTGCTACTGTAGACGAACGCTTCAACCTAGAAGACCAAAATTTGGTGAGCCAAGTGGGATTTGTATACTGATCATTACCAACAAGTATCAAGAAAGTTGTGTGAAAAAATATTTGCTGGTATTTCGGAAACTCGTTATTTCTTAGAAGCTTGGCAAACCATCTCAATGAAAGTGCTCTCCACAGTCTGTGCCTAGGGCTTCTTTAAGAGGAAACAAACCATAGAGACAAAACTGAGAACCCCTTTATTTTGTCAAGTTTCAAAGAGCTACTACAAACCATGTTGGATTTAGAGCTCCAAATTCATCTATCTATATATGAGAGAACAGAGGAAAACCTAAATATAAAAACTGCTACTGTAGACGAACGCTTCAACCTAGAAGAACAAAATTTGGTGAGCCAAGTGGGATTTGTGTACTGATCATGACCACCAAGTATCATCAAGATTCGGTGAAAAAATATTTGCTGGTATTTCGGAAACTCGTTATTTCTTGGAAGCTTGGCAACCCCTTTCAATGAAAGTGCTTTTCCCGAGTCTCTGCCTAGGGCTACTTGAAGAGGAAACAAACCATAGAGACAAATCTTAGAACTCCTTTATTTTGTCAAGTTTCAAAGAGGTACTACAAACCATGTTGGATTTAGAGTTCCAAATTCATCTATCTATATAGGAGAGAACAGAGAGAAACCTAAATATGAAAACTGCTACTGTAGACGAACGCTTCAACCTAGAAGACCAAATTTGGTGAGCCAAGTGGGATTTGTATACTGATCATTACCACCAAGTATCAACAAGATTGTGTGAAAAAATATTTGCTGGTATTTCGGAAACTCGTTATTTCTTAGAAGCTTGGCAACCCATCTCAATGAAAGTGCTCTCCACAGTCTGTGCCTAGGGCTTCTTTAAGAGGAAACAAACCATAGAGACAAAACTGAGAACTCCTTTATTTTGTCAAGTTCAAAGAGCTACTACAAACCATGTTGGATTTAGAGTTCCAAATTCATCTATCTATATAGGAGAGAACAGAGGGAAACCTAAATATAAAAACTGCTACTGTAGAAGAACGCTTCAACCTAGAAGAACAAAATTTGGTGAGCCAAGTGGGATTTGTGTACTGATCATTACCACCAAGTATCATCAAGATTGGGTGAAAAAATATTTGCTGATATTTCGGAAACTCGTTATTTCTTAGAAGCTTGGCAAACCCTCTCAATGAAAGTGCTTTTCCACAGTCTGTGACTGGGGCTACTTGAATAGGAAACAAACCATAGCGACAAAACTGAAAACTCCTTTATTTTGTCAAGTTTCAAGGAGCTACTACAAACCATGTTGGATTTAGAGTTGCAAATTCATCTATCTATATAGGAGAACAGAGGAAACTTGAATATAAAAACTGCTACTGTAGACGAACGCTTCAACCTAGAAGAACAAAATTTGGTAAGCCAAGTGGGATTTGTGTACTGATCATCACCACCAAGTATCATCAAGATTGTGTGAAAAAATATTTGCTGGTATTTCGGAAACTCGTTATTTCTTAGAAGCTTGGCAACCCATCTCAATGAAAGTGCTTTCCACAGTCTGTGCCTAGGGCTACTTGAAGAGGAAACAAACCATAGAGACAAAACTGAGAACTCCTTTATTTTGTCAAGTTTCAAAGAGCTACTACAAACCATGTTGGATTTAGAGTACCAAATTCATCTATCTATATAGGAGAGAACAGAGGGAAACCTAAATATAAAAACTGCTACTGTAGACGAACGCTTCAACCTAGAAGAACAAAATTTTGTGAGCCAAGTGGGATTTGTGTACTGATCATTACCACCAAGTATCATCAAGATTGGGTGAAAAATATTTGCTGGTATTTCGGAAACTCGTTATTTCTTAGAAGCTTGGCAACCCCTCTCAATGAAAGTGCTTTTCCACAGTCTGTGCCTAGGGCTAGTTGAAGAGGAAACAAACCATAGACACAAATCTGGGAACTCCTTTATTTTGTCAAGTTTCAAAGAGCTACTACAAACCATGTTGGATTTAGAGTTCCAATTCATCTATCTATATATGAGAGAACAGAGTGAAACCTAAATATAAAAACTGCTACTGTAGACGAACGCTTCAACCTAGAAGAACAAAATTTGGTGACCCAAGTGGGATTTGTGTACTGATCATGACCACCAAGTATCATAAAGATTGGGTGAAAAAAATATTTGCTGGTATTTCGGAAACTCGTTATTTCTTAGAACCTTGGGAACCCCTCTCAATGAAAGTGCTTTTCCACAGTCTGTGTCTAGGGCTTCTTGAAGAGGAAACAAACCATAGAGACAAATCTTAGAACTCCTTTATTTTGTCAAGTTTCAAAGAGCTACTACAAACCATGTTGGATTTAGAGTTCCAAATTCATCTATCTATATAGGAGAGAACAGAGAGAAACCTAAATATAAAAACTGCTACTGTAGACGAACGCTTCAACCTAGAAGACCAAAATTTGGTGAGCCAAGTGGGATTTGTATACTGATCATTACCAACAAGTATCAAGAAGATTGTGTGAAAAAATATTTGCTGGTATTTCGGAAACTCGTTATTTCTTAGAAGCTTGGCAAACCATCTCAATGAAAGTGCTCTCCACAGTCTGTGCCTAGGGCTTCTTTAAGAGGAAACAAACCATAGAGACAAAACTGA
>NW_027517540.1:0-42303 GCF_048772815.1 Callospermophilus lateralis | reverse complement strand
CAAAATTTGGTGAGCCAAGTGGGATTTTTTGTACTGATCATTAGCAACAAGTATCATCAAGATTAGGTGAAATAATATATGCTGGTATTTCGGAAACTCGTTATTTCTTAGAAGCGTGGCAACCCCTCTCAATGAAAATGGTTTTCCACAGTCTTTGCCTAGGGCTACTTGAAGAGGAAACAAACCACAAAGACAAAACTCAGAACTCCTTTATTTTGTCAAGTTTCAAAGAGCTACTACAAACCATGTTGGATTTAGAGTTAAAAATTCATCTATCTATATATGAGAGAACAGAGGGAAACCTAAATATAAAAACGACTACTGTAGACGAACGATTCAACCTAGAAGAACAAAATTTGGTGAGCCAAGTGGGATCTGTGTACTGATCATTACCACCAAGTATCATCAAGATTGGGTGAAAAAATATTTGCTGGTATTTCGGAAACTCGTTATTTCTTATAAGGTTGGCAACCCCTCTCAATGAAAGTGCTTTTCCACAGTCTGTGCCTAGGGCTACTTGAAGAGGAAACAAACCATAGAGACAAAACTGAGAACTCCTTTATTTTGTCAAGTCTCAAAGAGCTACTACAAACCATGTTGGATTTAGAGTTCCAAATTCATCGATCTATATATGAGAGAACAGAGGGAAACCTAAATGTAAAAACTGCTACTGTAGACGATCGCTTCAACCTAGAAGAAAAAAATTTGGTGAGCCTAGTGGGATTTGTGTACTGATCATTACCACCAAGTATGATCAAGATTCGGTGAAAAAATATTTGCTGGTATTTCGGAAACTCGTAATTTCTTAGATGCTTGGCAACCCCTCTCAATGAAAGTGCTTTTCTACAGTCTGTGCATAGGGCTACTTGAAGAGGAAACAAACCATAGAGACAAAACTGAGAACTCCGTTATTTTTTCAAGTTTCAAAGAGCTACTACAAACCATGTTGGATTTAGAGTTCCAAATTCATCTATCTATATAGGAGAGAACAGAGGGAAAAATAAATATAAAAACTGCTAGTGTAGATGAACGCTTCAACCTAGAAGAACAAAATTTGGTGAGCCAAGTGGGATTTGTGTACTGATCATTACCACCAAGTATCATCACGATTGGGTGAAAAAATATTTGCTGGTATTTCGGAAACTCGTTATTTCTTAGAAGCTTGGCAACCAATCTCAATGAAAGTGCTTTTCCACAGTCTGTGCCTAGGGCTACTTGAAGAGGAAACAAACCATAGAGACAAAACTGAGAACTCCTTTATTTTGTCAAGTTTCAAAGAGCTACTACAAACCTTGTTGGATTTAGAGTTCCAAATTCATATATCTATATAGGAGAGAACAGAGGGAAACTTAAATATAAAAACTGCTACTGTAGACGAACGCTTCAACCTAGAAGAACAAAATTTGGTGAGCCAAGTGGGATTTGTGTACTTATCATTACAACCAAGTATCATCAAAATTGGGTGAAAAAATATTTGCTGGTATTTCGGAAATTCGTTATTTCTTAAAGCTTGGCAACCCCTCTCAATAAAAGTGCTTTTCCACAGTGTGTGCCTAGGGCTACATGAAGAAGAAACAAACCATAGAGACAAAACTGAGAACTCCTTTATTTGGTCAAGTTTCAAAGAGCTACGAAAAACCATGTTGGATTTACAGTTCCAAATTCATCTATCTATATAGGAGAGAACAGAGAGTAACCTAAATATAAAAACTGCTACTGTAAACGAACGCTTCAACCTAGAATAACAAAATTTGGTGAGCCAATTGGGAAATGTGTACTGATCGTTAGCTACAAGTATCATCAAGATTGGGTGAAAAAATATTTGCTGGTATTTCGGTAATTCGCTATTTCTTAGAAGTTGGCAACCCCTCTCAATGAAAGTGCTTTTCCACAGTCTGCGCCTAGGGCTACTTGAAGAGGAAACAAACCATAGGGACAAAACGGAGTACTCCTTTATTTTGTCAAGTTTCGAAGAGCTACTACAATCCATGTTGGATTTAGAGTTCCAAATTCATCTATCTATATATTAGATTACAGAGGGAAACCTAAATATAAAAACTGCTACTGTAGACGAACGCTTCAACCTAGAATAACAAAATTTGGTGAGCCAAGTTGGAAATGTGTACTAATCATTACCACCAAGTATCATCAAGATTGGGTGAAAAAATATTTGCTGGTATTTCAGAAACTCGTAATTTTTTAGAAGCTTGGCAACCCCTCTCCATGAAAGTGCTATACCACAGTCTGTGCCTAGGGCTACTTGAAGAGGATACAAACCATAGAGACAAAACGGTGAACTCCTTTATTTTGTCAAGTTTCAAAGAGCTACTACAAACCATGTTGGATTTATAGTTCCAAATTCATCTATCTATATAGGAGAGAACAGAGTGAAACCTAAATATAAAAACTGCTACTGTAGATGAACGCTTCAACCTAAAAGAACAAAATTTGGTGAGCCAAGTGGGATTTGTGTACTGATCATTAGCACCAAGTATCATCAAGATTTGGTGAAAAAATATTTGCTGGTATTTTGGAAACTCGTAATTTCTTAGAAGCTTGGCAACCCCTCTCAATGAAAGTGCTTTTCCACAGTCTGTGCAAAGGGCTACTTGAAGAGGAAACAAACCATAGAGACAAAACTGAGAACTCCTTTTTTTGTCAAGTTTCAAAGAGCTACTACAAACCATGTTGGATTTAGAGTTCCAAATTCATCTATCTATATGGGAGAGAACAGAGGGAAACCGAAATATAAAAACTGCTACTGTAGACGAACGCTTCAAACTAGAAGAACAAAATTTGGTGAGCCAAGTGGGAATTGTGTACTGATCATTACCACCAAGTATCATCAAGATTGGGTGAATAAATATTTGCTGGTATTTCGGAAACTCGTTCTTTTTTAGAAGCTTGGCAACCCATCTCAATGAAAGTGCTTTTCCACAGTGTGTGCCTAGGGCTACTTGAAGAGGAAACAAACCATAGAGACAAAACTGAGAACTTCTTTATTTTGTCATGTCTCAAAGAGCTACTACAAACCATTTTGGATTTAGAGTTCCAAATTCATCGATCTATATATGAGAGAACAGAGGGAAACCTAAATATAAAAACTGCTACTGTAGACGATCGCTTCAACCTAGAAGAAAAAAATTTGGTGAGCCAAGTGGGATTTGTGTACTGATCATTACCACCAAGTATGATCAAGATTCGGTGAAAAAATATTTGTTGGTATTTCAGAAACTTGTAATTTCTTAGAAGCTTGGCAACCCCTCTCAATGAAAGTGCTTTTCTACAGTCTGTGCCTAGGGCTACTTGAAGAGGAAACAAACCATAGAGACAAAACTGAGAACTCCGTTATTTTTTCAAGTTTCAAAGAGCTACTACAAACCATGTTGGATTTAGAGTTCCAAATTCATCTATCAATATAGGAGAGAACAGAGGGAAAAATAAATATAAAAACTGCTAGTGTAGACGAACGCTTCAACCTAGAAGAACAAAATTTGGTGAGCCAAGTGGGATTTGTGTACTGATCATTACCACCAAGTATCATCAAGTTTGGGTGAAAAAATATTTGCTGGTATTTCAGAAACTCGTAATTTCTTAGAAGCTTGGCAACGCCTCTCAATGAAAGTGCTTTTCCACAGTCTGTGCCTAGGGCTACTTGAAGAGGAAACAAACCATAGCGACAAAACTGAGAACTCCTTTATTTTGTCAAGTTTCAAAGAGCTACTACAAACCATGTTGGATTTAGAGTTCCAGATTCATCTTTCTATATAGGAGAGAACAGAGGGAAACCTAAATATAAAAACTGCTACTGTAGACGAACGCTTCAACCTAGAAGAACAAAATTTGGTGAGCCAAGTGGGATTTGTGTACTGATCATTAGCACCAAGTATCATCACGATTGGGTGAAAAAATATTTGCTGGTATTTCGGAAACTCGTTATTTCTTAGAAGCTTTGCAACCAATCTCAATGAAAGTGCTTTTCCACAGTCTGTGCCTAGGGCTACTTGAAGAGGAAACAAACCATAGAGACAAAACTGAGAACTCCTTTATTTTGTCAAGTTTCAAAGAGCTACTACAAACCTTGTTGGATTTAAAGTTCCAAATTCATCTATCTATATGGGAGAGAACAGAGGGAAACCTAAATATAAAAACTGCTACTGTACACGAACGCTTCAACCTAGAAGACCAAAATTTGGTGAGCCAATTGGATTTGTGTACTGATCATTACCATCAAGTATTATCAAGTTTGGGTGAAAAAACATTGGCTGGTATTTCGGAAACTCGTTATTTCGTAGAAGCTTGGCAACCCCTCCCAATGAAAGTGCTTTCCACAGTCTGTGCCTAGGGTTACTTGAAGAGGAAAAAACCATGGAGACAAAACTGAGAACTCCTTTATTTTGTCAAGTTTCAAAGAGCTACTACAAACCATGTTGGATTTAGAGTTCCAAATTCATCTATCTATATATCAGAGAATCGAGGGAAACCTAAATATAAAAACTGCTACTGTAGACGAACGCTTCAACCTAGAAGAACAAAATTTGGTGAGCCAAGTGGGATTTGTGTACTTATCATTACAACCAAGTATCATCAAAATTGGGTGAAAAAATATTTGCTGGTATTTCGGAAACTCGTTATTTCTTAAAGCTTGGCAACCCCTCTCAATAAAAGTGCTTTTCCACAGTCTGTGCCTAGGGCTACATGAAGAAGAAACAAACCATAGAGACAAAACTGAGAACTCCTTTATTTGGTCAAGTTTCAAAGAGCTACGAAAAACCATGCTGGATTTACAGTTCCAAATTCATCTATCTATATAGGAGAGAACAGAGGGTAACCTAAATATAAAAACTGCTACTGTAGACGAACGCTTCAACCTAGAATAACAAAATTTGGTGAGCCAATTGGGAAATGTGTACTGATCGTTAGCTCCAAGTATCATCAAGATTGGGTGAAAAAATATTTGCTGGTATTTCTGTAACTCGTTATTTCTTAGAAGTTGGCAACCCCTCTCAATGAAACTGCTTTTCCACAGTCTGCGCCTACGGCTACTTGAAGAGGAAACAAACCATAGAGAAAAAACTGAGAACTCCTTTATTTTGTCAAGTTTCAAAGAGCTACTACAAACCATGTTGGATTTAGAGTTCCAAATTCATCTATCTATATAGGAGAGAACAGAGGGAAACCTAAATATAAAAACTGCTACTGTAGACACACGCTTCAACCTAGAAGAACAGAATTTGGTGAGCCAAGTGGGATTTGTGTACTGATCATCAGCAACAAGTATCATCAAGATTGAGTGAAAAAATATTTGCTGGTATTTCGGAAATTCGTAATATCTTAGAAGCTTTGCAACCCCTCTCAATGAAAGTGCTTTTCCACAGTCTGTGCCTAGCGCTACTTGAAGAGGAATCAAACCATAGGGACAAAACTGAGAACTCCTTTATTTTGTCATGTTTCAAAGAGCTAATACAAACATGTTGGATTTAGAGTTCCAAATTCATCTATCTATATATGAAGGAACAGAGTGAAACCTAAATATAAAAACTGCTACTGTAGACGAACGCTTCAACCTAGAAGAACAAAATTTTGTGAGCCAAGTGGGATTTGTGTACTGATCATTACCACCAATTATCATCAAGATTGGGTGAAAAAATATTTGCTGGTATTTCGGAAACTCGTTATTTCTTAGAAGCTTGGCAACACCTCTCAATGAAATTGCTTTTCCACAGTCTGTGCCTAGGGCTACTTGAAAAGGAAACAATCCAAAGAGACAAAACTGAGAACTCCTTTATTTTGTCAAGTTTCAAAGAGCTACTACAATCCATGTTGGATTTAGAGTTCCAAATTCATCTATCTATAGAGGAGAGAACAGAGGGAAACCTAAATATAAAAACTGCTACTGTGGAAGAACGCTTCAACCTAGAAGAACAAAATTTGGTGAGCCAAGTGGGATTTGTGTACTGATCATTACCACCTAGTATCATCAAGATTGGGTGAAAAAATATTTGCTGGTGTTTCGGAAACTTGTAATTTCTTAGAAAATGGCAACCACGCTCAGTGAAATTGCTTTTCCACAGTCTGTGCATAGGGCTACTTGAAGAGGAAACAAACCATAGATACAAAATTGAGAACTCCTTTATTTTGTCAAGTTTCAAAGAGCTACTACAAACCATGTTGGATTTAGAGTTCCAAATTCATCTATCTATATATGAGAGAACAGAGTGAAACCTAAATATAAAAAGTGCTACTGGAGACGAACGCTTCAAAATAGAAGAACAAAATTTTGTGAGCCAAGTGGGATTTGTGTACTGATCATTACCACCAAGTATCATCAAGATTGGGTGAAAAAATATTTGCTGGTATTTCGGAAACTCGTTATTTCTTAGAAGCTTGGCAACCCCTCTCAATGAAAGTGCTTTTCCACAGTCTGTGCCTAGGGCTACTTGAAGAGGGAACAAACCATAGAGACAAAACTGAGAACTCCTTTATTTTGTCAAATTTCAAATAGCTACTACAAACCATGTTGGATTTAGAGTTCCAAATTCATATATCTATATAGGACAGAACAGAGGGAAACCTAAATATAAAAACTGCTTCTGTAGACGAACTCTTCAACCTAGAAGAACAAAATTTGGTGAGCCAAGTGGGATTTGTGTACTGATCATTACCACCAAGTATCATCAAGATTGGGTGGAAAAGTATTTGCTGGTATTTGGGAAACTCGTTATTTCTTAGAAGCTTGGCAACCCCTCTCAATGAAAGTGCTTTTCCACAGTGTTTGCCTAGGGCTACTTGAAAAGGAAACAATCCATAGGGACAAAACTGAGAACTCCTTTATTTTGTCAAGTTTCAAAGAGCTACTACAAACCATGTTGGATTTAGAGTTCCAAATTCATCTATCTATACAGGAGAGAACAGAGGGAAACCTAAATATTAAAATTTCTACTGTAGGCCACCGCTTCAACCTAGAAGAACACAATTTGTTGAGCCAAGTGGGATTTGTGTACTGATCATTTGCAACCAGTATCATCAAGATTGGGTTAAAAAATATTTGCTGGTATTTCGGAAACTCGTTATTTCTTAGAAGCTTGGCATCCCCTCCCAATGAAAGTGGTTTTCCACAGTCTGTGCCTAGGGCTACTTGAAGAGGAAACAAACCATAGAGACAAAACTCAGAATTCTTTATTTTGTCAAGTTTCAAGGAGCTACTACAAACCATGTTGGATTTAGAGTTCCAAATTCATCTATCTATATATGAGAGAACAGAGTGAAACCTAAATATAAAAACTGCTACTGTAGACGAACGCTTCAACCTAGAAGAACAAAATTTGGTGAGCCAAGTGGGATTTGTGTACTGATCATTACCACCAAGTATCATCAAGATTGGGTGAAAAAATATTTGCTGGTATTTCGGAAACTCCTTATTTCTTAGAAGCTTGGCAACCCCTCTCAATGAAAGTGCTTTTCCACAGTCTGCGCCTAGGGCTACTTGAAGAGGAAACAAACCATAGGGACAAAACGGAGTACTCCTTTATTTTGTCAAGTTTCGAAGAGCTACTACAATCCATGTTGGATTTAGAGTTCCAAATTCATCTATCTATATATTAGATTACAGAGGGAAACCTAAATATAAAAACTGCTACTGTAGACGAACGCTTCAACCTAGAATAACAAAATTTGGTGAGCCAAGTTGGAAATGTGTACTAATCATTACCACCAAGTATCATCAAGATTGGGTGAAAAAATATTTGCTGGTATTTCAGAAACTCGTAATTTTTTAGAAGCTTGGCAACCCCTCTCCATGAAAGTGCTATACCACAGTCTGTGCCTAGGGCTACTTGAAGAGGATACAAACCATAGAGACAAAACGGTGAACTCCTTTATTTTGTCAAGTTTCAAAGAGCTACTACAAACCATGTTGGATTTATAGTTCCAAATTCATCTATCTATATAGGAGAGAACAGAGTGAAACCTAAATATAAAAACTGCTACTGTAGATGAACGCTTCAACCTAGAAGAACAAAATTTGGTGAGCCAAGTGGGATTTGTGTACTGATCATTAGCACCAAGTATCATCAAGATTTGGTGAAAAAATATTTGCTGGTATTTTGGAAACTCGTAATTTCTTAGAAGCTTGGCAACCCCTCTCAATGAAAGTGCTTTTCCACAGTCTGTGCAAAGGGCTACTTGAAGAGGAAACAAACCATAGAGACAAAACTGAGAACTCCTTTTTTTGTCAAGTTTCAAAGAGCTACTACAAACCATGTTCGATTTAGAGTTCCAAATTCATCTATCTATATGGGAGAGAACAGAGGGAAACCGAAATATAAAAACTGCTACTGTAGACGAACGCTTCAAAGTAGAAGAACAAAATTTGGTGAGCCAAGTGGGAATTGTGTACTGATCATTACCACCAAGTATCATCAAGATTGGGTGAATAAATATTTGCTGGTATTTCGGAAACTCGTTCTTTCTTAGAAGCTTGGCAACCCATCTCAATGAAAGTGCTTTTCCACAGTGTGTGCCTAGGGCTACTTGAAGAGGAAACAAACCATAGAGACAAAACTGAGAACTTCTTTATTTTGTCATGTCTCAAAGAGCTACTACAAACCATTTTGGATTTAGAGTTCCAAATTCATCGATCTATATATGAGAGAACAGAGGGAAACCTAAATATAAAAACTGCTACTGTAGACGATCGCTTCAACCTAGAAGAAAAAAATTTGGTGAGCCAAGTGGGATTTGTGTACTGATCATTACCACCAAGTATGATCAAGATTCGGTGAAAAAATATTTGTTGGTATTTCAGAAACTTGTAATTTCTTAGAAGCTTGGCAACCCCTCTCAATGAAAGTGCTTTTCTACAGTCTGTGCCTAGGGCTACTTGAAGAGGAAACAAACCATAGAGACAAAACTGAGAACTCCGTTATTTTTTCAAGTTTCAAAGAGCTACTACAAACCATGTTGGATTTAGAGTTCCAAATTCATCTATCAATATAGGAGAGAACAGAGGGAAAAAAAAATATAAAAACTGCTAGTGTAGACGAACGCTTCAACCTAGAAGAACAAAATTTGGTGAGCCAAGTGGGATTTGTGTACTGATCATTACCACCAAGTATCATCAAGTTTGGGTGAAAAAATATTTGCTGGTATTTCAGAAACTCGTAATTTCTTAGAAGCTTGGCAACGCCTCTCAATGAAAGTGCTTTTCCACAGTCTGTGCCTAGGGCTACTTGAAGAGGAAACAAACCATAGCGACAAAACTGAGAACTCCTTTATTTTGTCAAGTTTCAAAGAGCTAGTACAAACCATGTTGGATTTAGAGTTCCAGATTCATCTTTCTATATAGGAGAGAACAGAGGGAAACCTAAATATAAAAACTGCTACTGTAGACGAACGCTTCAACCTAGAAGAACAAAATTTGGTGAGCCAAGTGAGATTTGTGTACTGATCATTAGCACCAAGTATCATCACGATTGGGTGAAAAAATATTTGCTGGTATTTCGGAAACTCGTTATTTCTTAGAAGCTTTGCAACCAATCTCAATGAAAGTGCTTTTCCACAGTCTGTGCCTAGGGCTACTTGAAGAGGAAACAAACCATAGAGACAAAACTGAGAACTCCTTTATTTTGTCAAGTTTCAAAGAGCTACTACAAACCTTGTTGGATTTAAAGTTCCAAATTCATCTATCTATATGGGAGAGAACAGAGGGAAACCTAAATATAAAAACTGCTACTGTACACGAACGCTTCAACCTAGAAGACCAAAATTTGGTGAGCCAATTGGATTTGTGTACTGATCATTACCATCAAGTATTATCAAGTTTGGGTGAAAAAATATTGGCTGGTATTTCGGAAACTCGTTATTTCGTAGAAGCTTGGCAACCCCTCCCAATGAAAGTGCTTTCCACAGTCTGTGCCTAGGGTTACTTGAAGAGGAAAAAACCATGGAGACAAAACTGAGAACTCCTTTATTTTGTCAAGTTTCAAAGAGCTACTACAAACCATGTTGGATTTAGAGTTCCAAATTCATCTATCTATATATCAGAGAATCGAGGGAAACCTAAATATAAAAACTGCTACTGTAGACGAACGCTTCAACCTAGAAGAACAAAATTTGGTGAGCCAAGTGGGATTTGTGTACTTATCATTACAACCAAGTATCATCAAAATTGGGTGAAAAAATATTTGCTGGTATTTCGGAAACTCGTTATTTCTTAAAGCTTGGCAACCCCTCTCAATAAAAGTGCTTTTCCACAGTCTGTGCCTAGGGCTACATGAAGAAGAAACAAACCATAGAGACAAAACTGAGAACTCCTTTATTTGGTCAAGTTTCAAAGAGCTACGAAAAACCATGCTGGATTTACAGTTCCAAATTCATCTATCTATATAGGAGAGAACAGAGGGTAACCTAAATATAAAAACTGCTACTGTAGACGAACGCTTCAACCTAGAATAACAAAATTTGGTGAGCCAATTGGGAAATGTGTACTGATCGTTAGCTCCAAGTATCATCAAGATTGGGTGAAAAAATATTTGCTGGTATTTCTGTAACTCGTTATTTCTTAGAAGTTGGCAACCCCTCTCAATGAAACTGCTTTTCCACAGTCTGCGCCTACGGCTACTTGAAGAGGAAACAAACCATAGAGAAAAAACTGAGAACTCCTTTATTTTGTCAAGTTTCAAAGAGCTACTACAAACCATGTTGGATTTAGAGTTCCAAATTCATCTATCTATATAGGAGAGAACAGAGGGAAACCTAAATATAAAAACTGCTACTGTAGACGAACGCTTCAACCTAGAAGAACAGAATTTGGTGAGCCAAGTGGGATTTGTGTACTGATCATCAGCAACAAGTATCATCAAGATTGAGTGAAAAAATATTTGCTGGTATTTCGGAAATTCGTAATATCTTAGAAGCTTTGCAACCCCTCTCAATGAAAGTGCTTTTCCACAGTCTGTGCCTAGCGCTACTTGAAGAGGAATCAAACCATAGGGACAAAACTGAGAACTCCTTTATTTTGTCATGTTTCAAAGAGCTAATACAAACATGTTGGATTTAGAGTTCCAAATTCATCTATCTATATATGAAGGAACAGAGTGAAACCTAAATATAAAAACTGCTACTGTAGACGAACGCTTCAACCTAGAAGAACAAAATTTTGTGAGCCAAGTGGGATTTGTGTACTGATCATTACCACCAATTATCATCAAGATTGGGTGAAAAAATATTTGCTGGTATTTCGGAAACTCGTTATTTCTTAGAAGCTTGGCAACACCTCTCAATGAAATTGCTTTTCCACAGTCTGTGCCTAGGGCTACTTGAAAAGGAAACAATCCAAAGAGACAAAACTGAGAACTCCTTTATTTTGTCAAGTTTCAAAGAGCTACTACAATCCATGTTGGATTTAGAGTTCCAAATTCATCTATCTATAGAGGAGAGAACAGAGGGAAACCTAAATATAAAAACTGCTACTGTAGAAGAACGCTTCAACCTAGAAGAACAAAATTTGGTGAGCCAAGTGGGATTTGTGTACTGATCATTACCACCTAGTATCATCAAGATTGGGTGAAAAAATATTTGCTGGTGTTTCGGAAACTTGTAATTTCTTAGAAAATGGCAACCACGCTCAGTGAAATTGCTTTTCCACAGTCTGTGCATAGGGCTACTTGAAGAGGAAACAAACCATAGATACAAAATTGAGAACTCCTTTATTTTGTCAAGTTTCAAAGAGCTACAACAAACCATGTAGGATTTAGAGTTCCAAATTCATCTATCTATATATGAGAGAACAGAGTGAAACCTAAATATAAAAAGTGCTACTGTAGACGAACGCTTCAAAATAGAAGAACAAAATTTTGTGAGCCAAGTGGGATTTGTGTACTGATCATTACCACCAAGTATCATCAAGATTGGGTGAAAAAATATTTGCTGGTATTTCGGAAACTCGTTATTTCTTAGAAGCTTGGCAACCCCTCTCAATGAAAGTGCTTTTCCACAGTCTGTGCCTAGGGCTACTTGAAGAGGGAACAAACCATAGAGACAAAACTGAGAACTCCTTTATTTTGTCAAGTTTCAAATAGCTACTACAAACCATGTTGGATTTAGAGTTCCAAATTCATATATCTATATAGGACAGAACAGAGGGAAACCTAAATATAAAAACTGCTTCTGTAGACGAACTCTTCAACCTAGAAGAACAAAATTTGGTGAGCCAAGTGGGATTTGTGTACTGATCATTACCACCAAGTATCATCAAGATTGGGTGGAAAAGTATTTGCTGGTATTTGGGAAACTCGTTATTTCTTAGAAGCTTGGCAACCCCTCTCAATGAAAGTGCTTTTCCACAGTGTTTGCCTAGGGCTACTTGAAAAGGAAACAATCCATAGGGACAAAACTGAGAACTCCTTTATTTTGTCAAGTTTCAAAGAGCTACTACAAACCATGTTGGATTTAGAGTTCCAAATTCATCTATCTATACAGGAGAGAACAGAGGGAAACCTAAATATTAAAATTTCTACTGTAGGCCACCGCTTCAACCTAGAAGAACACAATTTGTTGAGCCAAGTGGGATTTGTGTACTGATCATTTGCAACCAGTATCATCAAGATTGGGTTAAAAAATATTTGCTGGTATTTCGGAAACTCGTTATTTCTTAGAAGCTTGGCATCCCCTCTCAATGAAAGTGGTTTTCCACAGTCTGTGCCTAGGGCTACTTGAAGAGGAAACAAACCATAGAGACAAAACTCAGAATTCTTTATTTTGTCAAGTTTCAAGGAGCTACTACAAACCATGTTGGATTTAGAGTTCCAAATTCATCTATCTATATATGAGAGAACAGAGTGAAACCTAAATATAAAAACTGCTACTGTAGACGAACGCTTCAACCTAGAAGAACAAAATTTGGTGAGCCAAGTGGGATTTTTGTACTGATCATTACCACCAAGTATCATCAAGATTGGGTGAAAAAATATTTGCTGGTATTTCGGAAACTCCTTATTTCTTAGAAGCTTGGCAACCCCTCTCAATGAAAGTGCTTTTCCACAGTCTGTGCCTAAGGCTACTTGAAGAGGAAACAAACCATAGAGACAAAACTGAGACCTCATTTGTTTTGTCAAGTTTCAAAGAGCTACTACAATCCATGTTGGATTTAATGTTTCAAATTCATCTATCTATATAGGAGAGAACAGAGAGAAACCGAAATATAAAAACTGCTACTGTAGACGAACGCTTCAACCTAGAAGAACAAAATTTGGTGAGCCAAGTGGGATTTGTGTACTGATCATTATCACCAAGTTTCATCAAGATTCGGTGTAAAATATTTGCTGGTGTTTCGGTAACTTGTAATTTCTTAGAAGCTTGGCAACCACTCTCAATGAAAGTGCATTTGCACAGTCTGTGCCTAGGGCTACTTGAAGTGAAAAGAAACCATAGAGACAAAACTGAGAACTCCTTTATTTTGTCAAGTTTCCAAGAGCTACTACAAACCATGTTGGATTTAGAGTTCCAAATTCATCTATCTATATAGGAGAGAACAGAGGGAAACCTAAATATAAAAACTGCTACTGTAGACGAACTCTTCAACCTAGAAGAACAAAATTTGGTGAGCCAAGTGGGATCTGTGTACTGATCATTAGCAACAAGTATCATCAAGATTGGGTGAAAAAATATTTGCTGGTATTTCGGAAACTCGTTATTTCTTAGAAGCTTGGCAACACCTCTCAATGAAAGTGGTTTTCCACAGTCTGTGCCTAGGGCTACTTGAAGAGGAAACAAACCATAGAGACAAAACTGAGAACTCCTTTATTTTGTCAAGTTTCAAAGAGCTACTACAATCCATGTTTGATTTAAAATTCCAAATTCATCTATCTATATAGAAGAGAACAGAGAGAAACCTAAATATAAAACTGCTACTGTAGACGAACGCTTCAACCTAGAAGAACAAAATTTGGTGAGCCAAGTGGGATTTGTGTACTGATGATTACCACCAAGTATCATCAAGATTGGGTGAAAAAATAGTTGCTGGTATTTTGGAAACTCGTTATTTCTTAGAAGATTGACAACCCATCTCAATGAAAGTGCTTCCAAAGTCTGTGCCTAGGGCTACTTGAAGAGGAAACCAACCATAGAGACAAAACTGAGAACTCCTTTATTTTGTCAAGTTTCAAAGAGCTACTACAATCCATGTTGGATTTAGAGTACCAAATTCATCTATCTAAATAGGAGAGAACAGAGGGAAACCTAAATATAAAAACTGCTACTGTAGATGAACGCTTCAACCTAGAAGAACAAAATTTGGTGAGCCACGTGGATTTGTGTACTGATCATTAGCAACAAGTATCATCAAGATTGGGTGAAAAAATATTTGCTGGTATTTCGGAAACTCGTTATTTCTTAGAAGGTTGGCAACCCCTCTCAATGAAAGGGCTTTTCCACAGTCTGTGCCTAGGGCTAATTGAAGAGGAAACAATCCATAGAGACAAAATTGAGAACTCCTTTATTTTGTCAAGTTTCAAAGAGCTACTACAAACCATGTTGGTTTTAGAGTTCCAAATTCATTTATCTATACAGGAGAGAACAGAGCGAAACCTAAATATAAAAACTGCTACTGTACACGAACGCTTCAACCTAGAAGAACAAAATTTGGTGAGCCAAGTGGGACTTGTGTACTGATCATTACCACCAAGTATCATCAAAATTGGGTGAAAAAATATTTGCTGGTATTTCGGAAACTCGTAATTTCTTAGAAGCTTGGCAACCCCTCTCAATGAAAGTGCTTTTCCACAGTCTGTGCCTAGAGCTATTTGAAAGGAAACAAACCATAGAGACAAAACTGAGATCTCCTTTATTTTGTCAAGTTTCAAAGAGCTACTACAAACCATGTTGGATTTAGTGTTCCAAATTCATATATCTATATAGGAGAGAACAGAGGGAAACCTAAATATAAAAACTTCTACTGTAGGCCACCGCTTCAACCTAGAAGAACACAATTTTTTGAGCCAAGTGGGATTTGTGTACTGATCATTTGCAAGCAGTAACATCAAGATTGGGTTAAAAAATATTTGCTGGTATTTCGGAAAATCGTTATTTCTTAGAAGCTTGGCAACACCTCTCAATGAAAGTAGTTTTCCACAGTCTGTGCCTAGGGCTACTTGAAGAGGAAACAAACCATAGAGACAAAACTCAGAACTCCTTTATTTTGTCAAGTATCTAAGAGCTACTACAAACCATGTTGGATTTAGATTTCCAAATTCATCTATCTATATATGAGAGAACAGAGTGAAACCTAAATATAAAAACTGCTATTGTAGACGAACGCTTCAACCTAGAAGAACAAAATTTGGTGAGCCAAGTGGGATCTGTGTACTGATCATTATCAAAAAGTATCATCAAGATTGGGTGAAAAAATATTTGCTGGTATTTCGGAAACTCGTTATTTCTTAGAAGCTTGGCAACCCCTCTCAATGAAAGTGCTTTTCCAGAGTCTGCGCCTAGGGCTACTTGAAGAGGAAACAAACCATAGAGACAAATCTCAGAACTCCTTTATTTTGTCAAGTTTCAAAGAGCTACTACAAACCATGTTGGATTTAGAGTTCCGAATTCATCTATCTATATATGAGAGAACAGAGTGAAACCTAAATATAAAAACTGCTACTGTGGACGAACGCTTCAACCTAGAAGAACAAAATTTGGTGAGCCAAGTGGGATCTGTGTACTGATCATTCCCACCAAGTATCATCAAGATTGGGTGAAAAAATATTTGCTGGTATTTTGGAAACTCGTTATTTCTTAGAAGCTTGGCAACCCCTCTCAATGAAAGTGTTTTTCCACAGTCTGTGCCTAGGGCTACTTGAAGAGGAAACAAACCGTAGAGACAAATCTGAGAACTCCTTTATTTTGTCAAGTTTCAAAGAGCTACTACAATCCAATTTGGATTTAGAGTTCCGAATTCATCTATCTATATAGGAGAGAACAGAGAGAAACCTAAATATAAAAACTGCTACTGTAGACGAACGCTTCAACCTAGAAGAACAAAATATGGTGAGCCAAGTGGGATTTGTGTACTGATCATTACCACCAGGTATCATCAAGATTGGGTGAAAAAATATTTGCTGGTATTTTGGAAACTCGTTATTTCTTAGAAGCTTGGTAACCCATCTCAATGAAAGTGCTTTTCCACAGTCTGTGCCTAGGGCTACTTGAAGAGGAAACAAACCATAGAGACAAAACTGAGAACTCCTTTATTTTTTCAAGTTTCAAAGAGCTACTACTATCCATGTTGGATTTAGAGTTCCAAATTCATCTATCTTTATAGGCGAGAACAGAGAGAAACCTAAATATAAAAATTGCTACTGTAACGAACGCTTCAACCTAGAAGAACAAAATTTGGTGAGCCAAGTGGGATTTGTGTACTGATCATTACCACCTAGTATCATCAAGATTGGGTGAAAAAATATTTGCTGGTGTTTCGGAAACTTGTAATTTCTTAGAAATTGGCAACCACGCTCCGTGAAAGTGCTTTTCCACAGTCTGTGCATAGGGCTACTTGAAGAGGAAACAAACCATAGAGACAAAATTGAGAAAACCTTTATTTTGTCAAGTTCCAAAGAGCTACTACAAACCATGTTGGATTTAGTGTTCCAAATTCATCTATCTATATATGAGAGAACAGAGTGAAACCTAAATATAAAAACTGCTACTGTAGACGAACGCTTCAACCTAGAAGAACAAAATTTGGTGAGCCAAGTGGGATTTGTGTACTGATCATTACCACCAAGTATCATCAAGATTGGGTGAAAAAATATTTGCTGGTATTTCGGAAACTCGTTATTTCTTAGAAGCTTGGCAACCCCTCTGAATGAAAGTGCTTTTCCACATTCTGTGCCTTGGGCTACTTTAAGAGGAAACAAACCATAGAGAGAAAACTGAGAACTCCTTTATTTTGTCAAGTTTCAAAGAGCTACTATAAACCCTGTTGGATTTAGAGTTCCTAATTCATCTATCTATATATGAGAGAACAGAGTGAAACCTAAATATAAAAACTGCTACTGTAGACGAACGCTTCAACATAGAAGAACAAAATTTGGTGAGCCAAGTGGGATCTGTGTACTGATCATTACCACCAAGTATCATCAAGATTGGTTGAAAAAATTTTTGGTGGTATTTCGGAAACTCGTTATTTCTTAGAAGCTTGGCAACCCCTCTCAATGAAAGTGCTTTTCCACAGTCTGTGCCTAGGGCTACTTGAAGAGGAAACAAACCATAGAGACAAAACTGAGAACTCCTTTATTTTTTCAAGTTTCAAAGAGCCACTACAATCCATGTTGGATTTAGAGTTCCAAATTCATCTATCTATATAGGAGAGAATGGAGAGAAACCTAAATATAAAAACAGCTACTGTAAACGAACGCTTCAAACTAGAAGAACAAAATTTGGTGAGCCTAGTGGGATTTGTGTACTGATCATTACCACCAAGTATCATCAAGATTGGGTGAAAAAATATTTGCTGGTATTTCGGACACTTGGAATTTCTTAGAAGCCTGGCAACCACTCTCAATGAAAGTGCTTTTCCACAGTCTGTGCCTATGGCTACTTGAAGAGGAAACAAAACATAGAAACAAAACTGAGAACTCCTTTATTTTGTCAAGTTTCAAAGAGCTACTACAAACCATGTTGGATTTAGAGTTCCAAATTCATATATCTATATAGGACAGAACAGAGGGAAACCTAAATATAAAAACTGCTTCTGTAGACGAACTCTTCAACATAGAAGAACAAAATTTGGTGAGCCAAGTGGGACTTGTGTACTGATCATTACCACCAAGTATCATCAAGATTGGGTGAAAAAGTATTTGCTGGTATTTCGGAAACTCGTTATTTCTTAGAAGCTTGGCAACCCCTCTCAATGAAAGTGCTTTTCCACAGTGTTTGCCTAGGGCTACTTGAAGAGGAAACAATCCATAGGGACAAAACTGAGAACTCCTTTATTTTGTCAAGTTTCAAAGAGCTACTACAAACCATGTTGGATTTAGAGTTCCAAATTCATCTATCTATACAGGAGAGAACAGAGGGAAACCTAAATATAAAAACTGCTACTGTAGACGAACGTTTCAACCTAGAAGAACAAAATTTGGTGAGCCAAGTGGGATTTGTGTACTGATCATTACCACCTAGTATCATCAAGATTGGGTGAAAAAATATTTGCTGGTGTTTCGGAAACTTGTAATTTCTTAGAAATTGGCAACCACGCTCAGTGAAAGAGCTTTTCCACAGTCTGTGCCTAGGGCTACTTGAAGAGGAAACAAACCATAGAGACAAAATTGAAAAAACCTTTATTTTGTCAAGTTCCAAAGAGCTACTACAAACCATGTTGGATTTAGTGTTCTAAATTCATCTATCTATATATGAGAGAACAGAGTGAAACCTAAATATAAAAACTGCTACTGTAGACGAACGCTTCAACCTAGAAGAACAAAATTTGGTGAGCCAAGTGGGATTTGTGTACTGATCATTACCACCAAGTGTCATCAAGATTGGGTGAAAAAATATTTGCTGGTATTTCGAAAACTCGTTATTTCTTAGAAGCTTGGCAACCCCTCTAAATGAAAGTGCTTTTCCACATTCTGTTCCTAGGGCTACTTGAAGAGGAAACAAACCATAGAGAGAAAACTGAGAACTCCTTTATTTTGTCAAGTTTCAAAGAGCTACTATAAACCCTGTTGGATTTAGAGTTCCTAATTCATCTATTTATATATGAGAGAACAGAGTGAAACCTACATATAAAAACTGCTACTGTAGACGAACGCTTCAACCTAGAAGAACAAAATTTGGTGAGCCAAGTGGGATCTGTATACTGATCATTACCACCAAGTATCATCAAGATAGGTTGAAAAAATTTTTGCTGGTATTTCGGAAACTCGTTATTTCTTAGAAGCTTGGCAACCCCTCTCAATGAAAGTGCTTTTCCACAGTCTGTGCCTAGGGCTACTTGAAGAGGAAACAAACCATAGAGACAAAACTGAGAACTCCTTTATTTTTTCAAGTTTCAAAGAGCTACTACAACCCATGTTGGATTTAGAGTTCCAAATTCATCTATCTATATGGGAGAGAACAGAGAGAAACCTAAATATAAAAACAGCTACTATAGACGAACGCTTCAACCTAGAAGAACAAAATTTGGTGAGCCTAGTGGGATTTGTGTACTGATCATTACCACCAAGTATCATCAAGATTGGGTGAAAAAATATTGCTGGTATTTCGGAAACTTGTAATTTCTTAGAAGCCTGGCAACCCCTCTCAATGAAAGTGCTTTTCCACAGTCTGTGCCTAGGGCTACTTGAAGAGGAAACAAAACATAGAAACAAAACTGAGAACTCCTTTATTTTCTCAAGTTTCAAAGAGCTACTACAAACCATGTTGGATTTAGAGTTCCAAATTCATATATCTATATAGGACAGAACAGAGGGAAACCTAAATATAAAAACTGCTTCTGTAGACGAACTCTTCACCTAGAAGAACAAAATTTGGTGAGCCAAGTGGGACTTGTGTACTGATCATTACTACCAAGTATCATCAAGATTGGGTGAAAAAGTATTTGCTGGTATTTCGGAAACTCGTTATTTCTTAGAAGCTTGGCAACCCCTCTCAATGAAAGTGCTTTTCCACAGTGTTTGCCTAGGGCTACTTGAAGAGGAAACAATCCATAGGGACAAAACTGAGAACTCCTTTATTTTGTCAAGTTTCAAAGAGCTACTACAAACCATGTTGGATTTAGAGTTCCAAATTCATCTATCTATACAGGAGAGAACAGAGGGAAACCTAAATATAAAAACTGCTACTGTAGACGAACGTTTCAACCTAGAAGAACAAAATTTGGTGAGCCAAGTGGGATTTGTGTACTGATCATTACCACCTAGTATCATCAAGATTGGGTGAAAAAATATTTGCTGGTGTTTCGGAAACTTGTAATTTCTTAGAAATTGGCAACCACGCTCAGTGAAAGTGCTTTTCCACAGTCTGTGCCTAGGGCTACTTGAAGAGGAAACAAACCATAGAGACAAAATTGAGAAAACCTTTATTTTGTCAAGTTCCAAAGAGCTACTACAAACCATGTTGGATTTAGTGTTCTAAATTCATCTATCTATATATGAGAGAACAGAGTGAAACCTAAATATAAAAACTGCTACTGTAGACGAACGCTTCAACCTAGAAGAACAAAATTTGGTGAGCCAAGTGGGATTTGTGTACTGATCATTACCACCAAGTGTCATCAAGATTGGGTGAAAAAATATTTGCTGGTATTTCGAAAACTCGTTATTTCTTAGAAGCTTGGCAACCCCTCTAAATGAAAGTGCTTTTCCACATTCTGTTCCTAGGGCTACTTGAAGAGGAAACAAACCATAGAGAGAAAACTGAGAACTCCTTTATTTTGTCAAGTTTCAAAGAGCTACTATAAACCCTGTTGGATTTAGAGTTCCTAATTCATCTATCTATATATGAGAGAACAGAGTGAAACCTACATATAAAAACTGCTACTGTAGACGAACGCTTCAACCTAGAAGAAAAAAATTTGGTGAGCCAAGTGGGATCTGTATACTGATCATTACCACCAAGTATCATCAAGATAGGTTGAAAAAATTTTTGCTGGTATTTCGGAAACTCGTTATTTCTTAGAAGCTTGGCAACCCCTCTCAATGAAAGTGCTTTTCCACAGTCTGTGCCTAGGGCTACTTGAAGAGGAAACAAACCATAGAGACAAAACTGAGAACTCCTTTATTTTTTCAAGTTTCAAAGAGCTACTACAACCCATGTTGGATTTAGAGTTCCAAATTCATCTATCTACATGGGAGAGAACAGAGAGAAACCTAAATATAAAAACAGCTACTATAGACGAACGCTTCAACCTAGAAGAACAAAATTTGGTGAGCCTAGTGGGATTTGTGTACTGATCATTACCACCAAGTATCATCAAGATTGGGTGAAAAAATATTGCTGGTATTTCGGAAACTAGTAATTTCTTAGAAGCCTGGCAACCACTCTCAATGAAAGTGCTTTTCCACAGTCTGTGCCTAGGGCTACTTGAAGAGGAAACAAAACATAGAAACAAAACTGAGAACTCCTTTATTTTCTCAAGTTTCAAAGAGCTACTGCAAACCATGTTGGATTTAGAGTTCCAAATTCATATATCTATATAGGACAGAACAGAGGGAAACCTAAATATAAAAACTGCTTCTGTAGACGAACTCTTCACCTAGAAGAACAAAATTTGGTGAGCCAAGTGGGATTTGTGTACTGATCATTACCACCAAGTATCATCAAGATTGGGTGAAAAAGTATTTGCTGGTATTTCGGAAACTCGTTATTTCTTAGAAGCTTGGCAACCCCTCTCAAGGAAAGTGCTTTTCCACAGTGTTTGCCTAGGGCTACTTGAAGAGGAAACAATCCATAGGGACAAAACTGAGAACTCTTTTATTTTGTCAAGTTTCAAAGAGCTACTACAAACCATGTTGGATTTAGAGTTCCAAATTCAGCTATCTATAGAGGAGAGAACAGAGGGAAACCTAAATATAAAAACTGCTATTGTAGACGAACGTTTCAACCTAGAAGAACAAAATTTGGTGAGCCAAGTGGGATTTGTGTACTGATCATTACCACCAAGTATCATCAAGATTGGGTGAAAAAATATTTGCTGGTATTTTGGAAACTCGTTATTTCTTAGAAGCTTGGCAACCCATATCAATGAAATTGCTTTCCACAGTCTGTGCCTACGGCTACTTGAAGAGGAAACAAAACATAGAGACAAAACTAAGAACTCCTTTATTTTGTCAAGTTTCAAAGAGCTACTACAAACCATGTTGGATTTAGAGTTCCAAATTCATCTATCTATATAGGAGAGAACAGAGGGAAACCTAAATATAAAAACTGCTACTGTAGACGAAAGCTTCAAACTAGAAAAACAAAATTTGGTGAGCCAAGTGGGATTTCTGTACTGATCATTACCACAAAGGATCATCAAGATTGGGTGAAAAAATATTTGCTGGTATTTCGGAAACTAGTTATTTCTTAGAAGCATGGCAACCCCTCTCAATGAAAGTGCTTTTCCACAGTGTGAGCCTAGGGCTACTTGAAGAGGACACAAACCATAGAGACAAAACTGAGAAAACCTTTATTTTGTCAAGTTTCAAAGAGCTACTACAAACCATGTTGGATTTAGTGTTCCAAATTCATCTATCTATATATGAGAGAACAGAGTGAAACCTAAATATAAAAACTGCTACTGTAGACAAACGCTTCAACCTAGAAGAACAAAATTTGGTGAGCCAAGTGGGATTTGTGTACTGATCAAAACCACCAAGTATCATCAAGATTGGGTGAAAAAATATTTGCTGGTATTTCGGAAACTCGTTATTTCATAGAAGCTTGGCAACCCCACTCAATGAAAGTGCTTTCCACAGTCTGTGCCTAGGGCTACTTGAAGAGGAAACAAACCATAGAGACAAAACTGAGAACTCCTTTATTTTGTCAAGTTTCAAAGAGCTACTACAAATCATGTTGAATTTAGAGTTCCAAATTCATCTATCTATATAGGAGAGAACAGAGGGAAACCTAAATATAAAAACTGCTACTGTAGACGAAAGCTTCAAACTCGAAGAACAAAATTTCGTGAGCCAAGTGAGATTTGTGTACTGATCATTATCACCAAGTATCATCAAGATTGGGTGAAAAAATATTTGCTGGTATTTCGGAAACTCGTAATTTCTTAGAAGCTTGGCAACCCCTCTCAATGAAAGTGCTTTTCCACAGTCTGTGCCTAGGGCTACTTGAAGAGGAAACAAACCATAGAGACAAATCTGAGAACTCCTTTATTTTGTCAAGTTTCAAAGGGCTACTACAAACCATGTTGGATTTAGAGTTCCAAATTCATCTATCTATATAGGAGAGAACAGAGGAAAACCTAAATATAAGAACTGCTACTGTCGAAGAACGCTTCAACCTAGAAGAAAAAAATTTTGTGAGCCAAGTGGGACTTGTGTACTGATCATAACCACCAAGTATCATCAAGATTGGGTGAAAAAATATTTGCTGGTATTTCGGAAACTCGTTATTTCTTAGAAGCTTGGCAACCCCTCTAAATGAAAGTGCTTTTCCACATTCTGTGCCTAGGGCTACTTGAAGAGGAAACAACCCATAGAGAGAAAACTGAGAACTCCTTTATTTTGTCAAGTTTCAAAGAGCTACTGTAAACCCTGTTGGATTTAGTGTTCCAAATTCATCTATCTATATAGGAGAGAACAGAGGGAAACCTAAATATAAAAACTGCTATTGTAGACGAACGCTTCCACCTAGAAGAACAAAATTTGGTGAGCCAAGTGGGATTTGTGTACTGATCATTACCACCAAGTATCATCAAGATTGGGTGAAAAAATATTTGCTGGTATTTCGGAAACTCGTTGTTTCTTAGAAGCTTGGCAGCCCATCTCAATGAAAGTGCTTTCCACAGTCTGTGCCTAGGGCTACTTGAAGAGGAAACAAACCACAGAGAAAAAACGGAGAACTCCTTCATTTTGTCAAGTTTCAACGAGGTACTACAAACCATGTTGGATTTAGAGTTCCTAATTCATCTATCTATATATGAGAGAACAGAGTGAAACCTAAATATAAAAACTGCTACTGTAGACGAACGCTTCAACATAGAAGAACAAAATTTGGTGAGCCAAGTGGGATCTGTGTACTGATCATTACCACCAAGTATCATCAAGATTGGTTGAAAAAATTTTTGCTGGTATTTCGGAAACTCGTTATTTCTTAGAAGCTTGGCAACCCCTCTCAATGAAAGTGCTTTTCCACAGTCTGTGCCTAGGGCTACTTGAAGAGGAAACAAACCATAGAGACAAATCTGAGAACTCCTTTATTTTGTCAAGTTTCAAAGAGCTACTACAAACCATGTTGGATTTAGAGTTCCAAATTCAGCTATCTATATAGGAGAGAACGGAGGGAAACCTAAATATGAAAACTGCTTCTGTAGACGAACTCTTCAACCTAGAAGAACAAAATTTGGTGAGCCAAGTGGGATTTGTGTACTGATCATTACCACCAAGTATCATCAAGATTGGGTGAAAAAGTATTCGCTGGTATCTCGGAAACTCGTTATTTCTTAGAAGCTTGGCAAACCCTCTCAATGAAAGTGCTTTTCCACAGTGTTTGCCTAGGGCTACTTGAAGAGGAAACAATCCATAGGGAAAAAACTGAGAACTCCTTTATTTTGTCAAGGTTCAAAGAGCTACTACAAACCATGTTGGATTTAGAGTTCCAAATTCATCTATCTATATAGGAGAGAACAGAGGGAAACCTAAATATAAAAACTGCTACTGTAGACGAACGCTTCAACCTAGAAGAACAAAATTTGGTGAGCCCAGTGGGATTTGTGTACTGATAATTACCACCAAGTATCATCAAGATTGGGTGAAAAAATATTTGCTGGTATTTCGGAAACTCGTTATTTCTTTGAAGCATGGCAACCCCTCTCGATGAAAGTGCTTTTCCACAGTCTGTGCCTAGGGCTACTTGAAGAGGAAACAAACCATAGAGACAAAACTGAGAACTCCTTTATTTTTTCAAGTTCCAAAGAGCTACTACAATCTATGTTGGATTTAGAGTTCCAAATTCATCTATCTATATAGGAGAGAACAGATAGAAACCTAAATATAAAAACAGCTACTGTAGACGAACGCTTCAACCTAGAAGAACAAAATTTGGTGAGCCTAGTGGGATTTGTGTACTGATCATTACCACCAATTATCATCAAGATTGGGTGAAAAAATATTTGCTGGTATTTCGGAAACTTGTAATCTTAGAAGCCTGGCAACCACTCTCAATGAAAGTGCTTTTCCACAGTCTGTGCCTAGGTCTACTTCAAAAGGAAACAAACCATAGAGAGAAAACTCAGAACTCCTTTATTTTTTCAAGTTTCAAAGAGCTTATACAAACCATGTTGGATTTAGAGTTCCAAATATATCTATCTATATATGAGAGAACAGAGTGAACCCTAAATATAAAAACTGCTTCTGTCGAAGAACGCTTCAACTTAGAAGAACAAAATTTGGTGAGCAAAGTGGGACTTGTTTACTGATCATTACCACCAAGTGTTATCAAGATTGGGTTAAAAAATATTGGCTGGTATTTCGAAAACTCGTTATTTCGTAGAACTTGGAAACCCCACTCAATGAAAGTGCTTTCCACAGTCTGTGCCTAGGGCTACTTGAAAAGGAAACAAACCATAGAGACAAAACTGAGAACTCCTTTATTTTGTCAAGTTTCAAAGAGCTACTACAAATCATGTTGAATTTAGAGTTCCAAATTCATCTATCTATATAGGAGAGAACAGAGGGAAACCTAAATATAAAAACTGCTACTGTAGACGAAAGCTTCAAACTCGAAGAACAAAATTTCGTGACCCAAGTGGGATTTGTGTACTGATCATTACCACCAAGTATCATCAAGATTGGGTGAAAAAATATTTGCTGGTATTTCAGAAACTCGTAATTTCTTAGAAGCTTGGCAACCCCTCTCAATGAAAGTGCTTTTCCACAGTCTGTGCCTAGGGCTACTTGAAGAGGAAACAAACCATAGAGACAAATCTGAGAACTCCTTTATTTGTGAAGTTTCAAAGGGCTACTACAAACCATGTTGGATTTAGAGTTCCAAAGTCATCTATTTATATAGGAGAGAACAGAGGGAAACCTAAATATAAGAACTGCTACTGTCGACGAACGCTTCAACCTAGAAGAACAAAATTTGGTGAGCCAAGTGGGATTTCTGTACTGATCATTACCACCAAGTATCATCAATATTGGGTGAAAAAGTATTCGCTGGTATTTCGGAAACTCGTTATTTCTTAGAAGCTTGGCAACCCCTCTCAATGAAAGTGCTTTTCCACAGTGTTTGCCTAGGGCTACTTGAAGAGAAAACAACCCATAGGGAAAAAACTGAGAATTCCTTTATTTTGTCAAGTTTCAAAGAGCTACTACAAACCATGTTGGATTTAGAGTTCCAAATTCATCTATCTACATAGGAGAGAACAGAGGGAAACCTAAATATAAAAACTGCTACTGTAGACGAACGCTTCAACCTAGAAGAACAAAATTTGGTGAGCCCAGTGGGATTTGTGCACTGATAATTACCACCAAGTATCATCAAGATTGGGTGAAAAAATATTTGCTTGTATTTCGGAAATTCGTAATTTCTTAGAAGCTTAGCAACCCCTCTCAATTAAAGTGCTTTTCCACAGTCTGTGCCTAGGGCTACTTGAAGAGGAAACAAACCATAGAGACAAAACTGAGAAAACCTTTATTTTGTCAAGTTTCAATGAGCTACTACAAACCATGTTGGATTTAGTGTTCCAAATTCATCTATCTATATATGAGAGAACAGAGTGAAACCTAAATATAAAAACTGCTACTGTAGACAAACGCTTCAACCTAGAAGAACAAAATTTGGTGAGCCAAGTGGGATTTGTGTACTGATCAAAACCACCAAGTATCATCAAGATTGGGTGAAAAAATACTTGCTGGTATTTCGGAAACTCGTTATTTCGTAGAAGCTTGGCAACCCCACTCAATGAAAGTGCTTTCCACAGTCTGTGCCTAGGGCTACTTGAAGAGGAAACAAACCATAGAGACAAAACTGAGAACTCCTTTATTTTGTCAAGTTTCAAAGAGCTACTACAAATCATGTTGAATTTAGAGTTCCAAATTCATCTATCTATATAGGAGAGAACAGAGGGAAACCTAAATATAAAAACTGCTACTGTAGACGAAAGCTTCAAACTCGAAGAACAAAATTTCGTAAGCCAAGTGAGATTTGTGTACTGATCATTACCACCAAGTATCATCAAGATTGGGTGAAAAAATATTTGCTGGTATTTCGGAAACTCGTAATTTCTTAGAAGCTTGGCAACCCCTCTCAATGAAAGTGCTTTTCCACAGTCTGTGCCTAGGGCTACTTGAAGAGGAACCAACCCAAGAGACAAATCTGAGAACTCCTTTATTTTGTCAAGTTTCAAAGGGCTACTACAAACCATGTTGGATTTAGAGTTCCAAATTCATCTATCTATATAGGAGAGAACAGAGGGAAACCTAAATATAAGAACTGCTACTGTCGAAGAACGCTTCAACCTAGAAGAAAAAAATTTTGTGAGCCAAGTGGGACTTGTGTACTGATCATAACCACCAAGTATCATCAAGATTGGGTGAAAAAATATTTGCTGGTATTTCGGAAACTCGTTATTTCTTAGAAGCTTGGCAACCCCTCTAAATGAAAGTGCTTTTCCACATTCTGTGCCTAGGGCTACTTGAAGAGGAAACAACCCATAGAGAGAAAACTGAGAACTCCTCTATTTTGTCAAGTTTCAAAGAGCTACTGTAAACCCTGTTGGATTTAGTGTTCCAAATTCATCTATCTATATAGGAGAGAACAGAGGGAAACCTAAATATAAAAACTGCTATTGTAGACGAACGCTTCCACCTAGAAGAACAAAATTTGGTGAGCCAAGTGGGATTTGTGTACTGATCATTACCACCAAGTATCATCAAGATTGGGTGAAAAAATATTTGCTGGTATTTCGGAAACTCGTTGTTTCTTAGAAGCTTGGCAGCCCATCTCAATGAAAGTGCTTTCCACAGTCTGTGCCTAGGGCTACTTGAAGAGGAAACAAACCATAGAGAAAAAACGGAGAACTCCTTCATTTTGTCAAGTTTCAACGAGGTACTACAAACCATGTTGGATTTAGAGTTCCTAATTCATCTATCTATATATGAGAGAACAGAGTGAAACCTAAATATAAAAACTGCTACTGTAGACGAACGCTTCAACCTAGAAGAACAAAATTTGGTGAGCCAAGTGGGATCTGTGTACTGATCATTACCACCAAGTATCATCAAGATTGGTTGAAAAAATTTTTGCTGTTATTTCGGAAACTCGTTATTTCTTAGAAGCTTGGCAACCCCTCTCAATGAAAGTGCTTTTCCACAGTCTGTGCCTAGGGCTACTTGAAGAGGAAACAAACCATAGAGACAAATCTGAGAACTCCTTTATTTTGTCAAGTTTCAAAGAGCTACTACAAACCATGTTGGATTTAGAGTTCCAAATTCAGCTATCTATATAGGAGAGAACGGAGGGAAACCTAAATATAAAAACTGCTTCTGTAGACGAACTCTTCAACCTAGAAGAACAAAATTTGGTGAGCCAATTGGGATTTGTGTACTGATCATTACCACCAAGTATCATCAAGATTGGGTGAAAAAGTATTCGCTGGTATCTCGGAAACTCGTTATTTCTTAGAAGCTTGGCAAACCCTCTCAATGAAAGTGCTTTTCCACAGTGTTTGCCTAGGGCTACTTGAAGAGGAAACAATCCATAGGGAAAAAACTGAGAACTCCTTTATTTTGTCAAGGTTCAAAGAGCTACTACAAACCATGTTGGATTTAGAGTTCCAAATTCATCTATCTATATAGGAGAGAACAGAGGGAAACCTAAATATAAAAACTGCTACTGTAGACGAACGCTTCAACCTAGAAGAACAAAATTTGGTGAGCCCAGTGGGATTTGTGTACTGATAATTACCACCAAGTATCATCAAGATTGGTTGAAAGAATATTTGCTGGTATTTCGGAAACTCGTTATTTCTTTGAAGCATTGCAACCCCTCTCGATGAAAGTGCTTTTCCACAGTCTGTGCCTAGGGCTACTTGAAGAGGAAACAAACCATAGAGACAAAACTGAGAACTCCTTTATTTTTTCAAGTTCCAAAGAGCTACTACAATCTATGTTGGATTTAGAGTTCCAAATTCATCTATCTATATAGGAGAGAACAGATAGAAACCTAAATATAAAAACAGCTACTGTAGACGAACGCTTCAACCTAGAAGAACAAAATTTGGTGAGCCTAGTGGGATTTGTGTACTGATCATTACCACCAATTATCATCAAGATTGGGTGAAAAAATATTTGCTGGTATTTCGTAAACTTGTAATCTTAGAAGCCTGGCAACCACTCTCAATGAAAGTGCTTTTCCACAGTCTGTGCCTAGGTCTACTTCAAGAGGAAACAAACCATAGAGAGAAAACTCAGAACTCCTTTATTTTTTCAAGTTTCAAAGAGCTTATACAAACCATGTTGGATTTAGAGTTCCAAATATATCTATCTATATATGAGAGAACAGAGTGAACCCTAAATATAAAAACTGCTTCTGTCGAAGAACGCTTCAACCTAGAAGAACAAAATTTGGTGAGCAAAGTGGGACTTGTTTACTGATCATTACCACCAAGTGTTATCAAGATTGGGTTAAAAAATATTGGCTGGTATTTCGGAAACTCGTTATTTCGTAGAACTTGGAAACCCCACTCAATGAAAGTGCTTTCCACAGTCTGTGCCTAGGGCTACTTGAAAAGGAAACAAACCATAGAGACAAAACTGAGAACTCCTTTATTTTGTCAAGTTTCAAAGAGCTACTACAAATCATGTTGAATTTAGAGTTCCAAATTCATCTATCTATATAGGAGAGAACAGAGGGAAACCTAAATATAAAAACTGCTACTGTAGACGAAAGCTTCAAACTCGAAGAACAAAATTTCGTGACCCAAGTGGGATTTGTGTACTGATCATTACCACCAAGTATCATCAAGATTGGGTGAAAAAATATTTGCTGGTATTTCAGAAACTCGTAATTTCTTAGAAGCTTGGCAACCCCTCTCAATGAAAGTGCTTTTCCACAGTCTGTGCCTAGGGCTACTTGAAGAGGAAACAAACCATAGAGACAAATCTGAGAACTCCTTTATTTTGTCAAGTTTCAAAGGGCTACTACAAACCATGTTGGATTTAGAGTTCCAAAGTCATCTATCTATATAGGAGAGAACAGAGTGAACCCTAAATATAAAAACTGCTTCTGTCGAAGAACGCTTCAACCTAGAAGAACAAAATTTGGTGAGCAAAGTGGGACATGTTTTCTGATCATTACCACCAAGTGTTATCAAGATTGGGTGAAAAAATATTGGCTGGTATTTCGGAAAATCGTTATTTCGTAGAACTTGGAAACCCCACTCAATGAAAGTGCTTTCCACAGTCTGTGCCTAGGGCTACTTGAAAAGGAAACAAACCATAGAGACAAAACTGAGAACTCCTTTATTTTGTCAAGTTTCAAAGAGCTACTACAAATCATGTTGAATTTAGAGTTCCAAATTCATCTATCTATATAGGAGAGAACAGAGGGAAACCTAAATATAAAAACTGCTACTGTAGACGAAAGCTTCAAACTCGAAGAACAAAATTTCGTGACCCAAGTGGGATTTGTGTACTGATCATTACCACCAAGTATCATCAAGATTGGGTGAAAAAATATTTGCTGTTATTTCGGAAACTCGTAATTTCTTAGAAGCTTGGCAACCCCTCTCAATGAAAGTGCTTTTCCACAGTCTGTGCCTAGGGCTACTTGAAGAGGAAACAAACCATAGAGACAAATCTGAGAACTCCTTTATTTTGTCAAGTTTCAAAGGGCTACTACAAACCATGTTGGATTTAGAGTTCCAAAGTCATCTATCTATATAGGAGAGAACAGAGGGAAACCTAAATATAAGAACTGCTACTGTCGACGAACGCTTCAACCTAGAAGAACAAAATTTGGTGAGCCAAGTGGGATTTCTGTACTGATCATTAGCACCAAGTATCATCAATATTGGGTGAAAAAGTATTCGCTGGTATTTCGGAAACTCGTTATTTCTTAGAAGCTTGGCAACCCCTCTCAATGAAAGTGCTTTTCCACAGTGTTTGCCTAGGGCTACTTGAAGAGGAAACAACCCATATGGAAAAAACTGAGAACTCCTTTATTTTGTCAAGTTTCAAAGAGCTACTACAAACCATGTTGGATTTAGAGTTCCAAATTCATCTATCTATATAGGAGAGAACAGAGGGAAACCTAAATATAAAAACTGCTACTGTAGACGAACGCTTCAACCTAAAAGAACAAAATTTGGTGAGCCCAGTGGGATTTGTGCACTGATAATTACCACCAAGTATCATCAAGATTGGGTGAAAAAATATTTGCTTGTATTTCGGAAATTCGTAATTTCTTAGAAGCTTAGCAACCCCTCTCAATTAAAGTGCTTTTCCACAGTCTGTGCCTAGGGCTACTTGAAGAGGAAACAAACCATAGAGACAAAACGGAGAACTCCTTTATTTTGTCAAGATTCAACGAGCTACTACAAACCATGTTGGATTTAGAGTTCCTAATTCATCTATCTATATATGAGAGAACAGAGTGAAACCTAAATATAAAAACTGCTACTGTAGACGAACGCTACAACCTAGAAGAACAAAATTTGGTGAGCCAAGTGGGATCTGTGTACTGATCATTACCACCAAGTATCATCATGATTGGTTGAAAAAATATTTGCTGGTATTTCGGAAACTCGTTATTTCTTAGAAGCTTGGCAACCCCTCTCAATGAAAGTGCTTTTCCACAGTCTGTGCCTAGGGCTACTTGAAGAGGAAACAAACTATAGAGACAAAACGGAGAACTCCTTTATTTTGTTAAAATTCAACGAGCTACTACAAACCATGTTGGATTTAGAGTTCCTAATTCATCTATCTATATATGAGAGAACAGAGTGAAACCTAAATATAAAAACTGCTACTGTAGACGAACGCTACAACCTAGAAGAACAAAATTTGGTGAGCCAAGTGTTATCTGTGTACTGATCATTACCACCAAGTATCATCATGATTGGTTGAAAAAATTTTTGCTGGTATTTCGGAAACTCGTTATTTCTTAGAAGCTTGGCAACCCCTCTCAATGAAAGTGCTTTTCCACAGTCTGTGCCTAGGGCTACTTGAAGAGGAAACAAACCATAGAGACAAAACGGAGAACTCCTTTATTTTGTCAAGATTTAACGAGCTACTACAAACCATGTTGGATTTAGAGTTCCTAATTCATCTATCTATATATGAGAGAACAGAGTGAAATCTAAATATAAAAACTGCTACTGTAGACGAACGCTTCAACCTAGAAGAACAAAATTTGGTGAGCCAAGTAGGATCTGTGTACTGATCATTACCACCAAGTATCATCAAGATAGGGTGAAAAAATATTTGCTGGTATTTCGAAAACTCGTAATTTCTTAGAAGCTTGGCAACCCCTCTCAATGAAAGTGCTTTCCACAGTCTGTGCCTAGGGCTACTGGAAGAGGAAACAAACCATAGAGACAAAACTGAGAACTCCTTTATTTTGTCAAGTTTAAAAGAGCTACTACAAACCATGTTGAATTTAGAGTTCCAAATTCATCTATCTATATAGGAGAGAACAGAGGGAAAACTAAATATAAAAACTGCTACTGTAGACGAAAGCTTTAACCTAGAAGAACAAAATTTGGTGAGCCAAGTGTGATTTGTGTACTGATCATTACCACCAAGTATCATCAAGATTGGGTGAAAAAATATTTGCTGGTATTTCCTAAACTCGTTAATTCTTAGAAGCTTGGCAACCCATCTCAATGAAAGTGCTTTTCCACAGTCTGTGCCTAGGGCTACATGAAGAGGAAACAAACCATAGAGACAAAACTGAGAACTCCTTTATTTTGTCAAGTTTCAAAGAGCTACTACAAACCATGTTGGATTTAGAGTTCCAAATTCATCTATCTATATAGGAGAGAACAGAGGGAAACCTAAATATAAAAACTGCTACTGTAGACGAACGCTTCAACCTAGAAGAACAAAATTTGGTGAGCCAATTGGGATCTGTATACTGATCATTACCACCAAGTATCATCAAGATTTCGTGAAAAAATATTTGCTGGTATTTCGGAAACTTGTAATCTTAGAAGTCTGGCAACCACTCTCAATGAAAGTGCTTTTCCACAGTCTGTGCCTAGGGCTACTTGAAGAGGAAACAAACCATAGAGAGAAAACTCTGAACTCCTTTATTTTGTCAAGTTTCAAAGAGCTAATACAAACCATGTTGGATTTAGAGTTCCAAATTCATCTATCTATATATGAGAGAACAGGGTGAACCCTAAATATAAAAACTGCTACTGTCGAAGAACGCTTCAACCTAGAAGAACAAAATTTGGTGAGCAAAGTGGGACATGTTTTCTGATCATTACCACCAAGTGTTATCAAGATTGGGTGAAAAAATATTGGCTGGTATTTCGGAAACTCGTTATTTCGTAGAACTTGGAAACCCCACTCAATGAAAGTGCTTTCCACAGTCTGTGCCTAGGGCTACTTGAAAAGGAAACAAACCATAGAGACAAAACTGAGAACTCCTTTATTTTGTCAAGTTTCAAAGAGCTACTACAAATCATGTTGAATTTAGAGTTCCAAATTCATCTATCTATATAGGAGAGAACAGAGGGAAACCTAAATATAAAAACTGCTACTGTAGACGAAAGCTTCAAACTCGAAGAACAAAATTTCGTGACCCAAGTGGGATTTGTGTACTGATCATTACCACCAAGTATCATCAAGATTGGGTGAAAAAATATTTGCTGGTATTTCGGAAACTCGTAATTTCTTAGAAGCTTGGCAACCCCTCTCAATGAAAGTGCTTTTCCACAGTCTGTGCCTAGGGCTACTTGAAGAGGAAACAAACCATAGAGACAAATCTGAGAACTCCTTTATTTTGTCAAGTTTCAAAGGGCTACTACAAACCATGTTGGATTTAGAGTTCCAAAGTCATCTATCTATATAGGAGAGAACAGAGGGAAACCTAAATATAAGAACTGCTACTGTCGACGAACGCTTCAACCTAGAAGAACAAAATTTGGTGAGCCAAGTGGGATTTCTGTACTGATCATTACCACCAAGTATCATCAATATTGGGTGAAAAAGTATTCGCTGGTATTTCGGAAACTCGTTATTTCTTAGAAGCTTGGCAACCCCTCTCAATGAAAGTGCTTTTCCACAGTGTTTGCCTAGGGCTACTTGAAGAGGAAACAACCCATATGGAAAAAACTGAGAACTCCTTTATTTTGTCAAGTTTCAAAGAGCTACTACAAACCATGTTGGATTTAGAGTTCCAAATTCATCTATCTATATAGGAGAGAACAGAGGGAAACCTAAATATAAAAACTGCTACTGTAGACGAACGCTTCAACCTAGAAGAACAAAATTTGGTGAGCCAAGTAGGATCTGTGTACTGATCATTACCACCAAGTATCATCAAGATAGGGTGAAAAAATATTTGCTGGTATTTCGAAAACTCGTAATTTCTTAGAAGCTTGGCAACCCCTCTCAATGAAAGTGCTTTCCACAGTCTGTGCCTAGGGCTACTGGAAGAGGAAACAAACCATAGAGACAAAACTGAGAACTCCTTTATTTTGTCAAGTTTAAAAGAGCTACTACAAACCATGTTGAATTTAGAGTTCCAAATTCATCTATCTATATAGGAGAGAACAGAGGGAAAACTAAATATAAAAACTGCTACTGTAGACGAAAGCTTTAACCTAGAAGAACAAAATTTGGTGAGCCAAGTGTGATTTGTGTACTGATCATTACCACCAAGTATCATCAAGATTGGGTGAAAAAATATTTGCTGGTATTTCCTAAACTCGTTAATTCTTAGAAGCTTGGCAACCCATCTCAATGAAAGTGCTTTTCCACAGTCTGTGCCTAGGGCTACATGAAGAGGAAACAAACCATAGAGACAAAACTGAGAACTCCTTTATTTTGTCAAGTTTCAAAGAGCTACTACAAACCATGTTGGATTTAGAGTTCCAAATTCATCTATCTATATAGGAGAGAACAGAGGGAAACCTAAATATAAAAACTGCTACTGTAGACGAACGCTTCAACCTAGAAGAACAAAATTTGGTGAGCCAATTGGGATCTGTATACTGATCATTACCACCAAGTATCATCAAGATTTCGTGAAAAAATATTTGCTGGTATTTCGAAAACTCGTAATTTCTTAGAAGCTTGGGAACCCCTCTTAATGAAAGTGCTTTTCCACAGTCTGTGCCTAGGGCTACTTGAAGAGGAAACAAACCATAGAGAGAAAACTCAGAACTCCTTTATTTTGTCAAGTTTCAAAGAGCTACTACAAACCATGTTGGATTTAGAGTTCCAAATTCATCTATCTATATATGAGAGAACAGAGTGAACCCTAAATATAAAAACTGCTACTGTCGAAGAACGCTTCAACCTAGAAGAACAAAATTTGGTGAGCCAAGTGGGATTTGTGTACTGATCATTACCACCAAGTATTATCAAGATTGGGTAAAAAAATATTTGCTGGTATTTCGGAAACTCGTTATTTCGTAGAAGCTTGGCAACCCCTCTCAATGAAAGTGCTTTCCACAGTCTGTGCCTAGGGCTACTTGAAGAGGAAACAAACCATAGAGACAAAACTGAGAACTCCTTTATTTTGTCAAGTTTCAAAGAGCTACTACAAACCATGTTGAATTTAGAGTTCCAAATTCATCTACCTATATAGGAGAGAACAGAGGGAAACCTAAATATAAAAACTGCTACTGTAGACGAAAGCTTCAAACTCGAAGAACAATATTTCGTGAGCCAAGTGGGATTTGTGTACTGATCATTACCACCAAGTATCATCAAGATTGTGTGAAAAAATATTTGCTGGTATTTCGAAAACTCGTAATTTCTTAGAAGCTTGGCAACCCCTCTCAATGAAAGTGCTTTTCCACAGTCTGCGCCTAGGGCTACTTGAAGAGGAAACAAACCATAGAGACAAATCTGAGAACTCCTTTATTTTGTCAAGGTTCAAAGAGCTACTACAAACCATGTTGGATTTAGAGTTCCAAATTCATCTATCTATATAGGAGAGAACAGAGGGAAACCTAAATATAAGAACTGCTACTGCAGACGAACGCTTCAACCTAGAAGACAAAAATTTTGTGAGCCAAGTGGGACTTGTGTACTGATCATTACCACCAAGTATCATCAAGATTGGGTGAAAAAATATTTGCTGGTATTTCGGAAACTCGTTATTTCTTAGAAGTTTGGCAACCCCTCTAAATGAAAGTGCTTTCCACAGTCTGTGCCTAGGGCTACTTGAAGAGGAAACAAACCATAGAGACAAAACTGAGAACTCCTTTATTTTGTCAAGTTTAAAAGAGCTACTACAAACGATGTTGAATTTAGAGTTACAAATTCATCTATCTATATAGGAGAGAACAGAGGGAAAACTAAATATAAAAACTGCTACTGTAGACGAAAGCTTTAACCTAGAAGAACAAAATTTGGTGAGCCAAGTGGGATTTGTGTAGTGATCATTACCACCAAGTATCATCAAGATTGGGTGAAAAAATATTTGCTGGTATTTCCTAAACTCGTTAATTCTTAGAAGCTTGGCAACCCATCTCAATTAAAGTGCTTTTCCACAGTCTGTGCCTAGGGCTACTTGAAGAGGAAACAAACCATAGAGACAAAACTGAGAACTCCTTTATTTTGTCAAGTTTCAAAGCGCTACTACAAACCATGTTGGATTTAGAGTTCCAAATTCATCTATCTATATAGGAGAGAACAGAGGGAAACCTAAATATAAAAACTGCTACTGTAGACGAACGCTTCAACCTAGAAGAACAAAATTTGGTGAGCCAATTGGGATATGTATACTGATCATTACCACCAAGTATCATCAAGATTGGGTGAAAAAATATTTGCTGGTATTTCGGAAACTTGTAATCTTAGAAGCCTGGCAACCACTCTCAATGAAAGTGCTTTTCCACAGTCTGTGCCTAGGGCTACTTGAAGAGGAAACAAATAATAGAGAGAAAACTCAGAACTCCTTTATTTTCTCAAGTTTCAAAGAGCTACTACAAACCATGTTGAATTTAGAGTTCCAAATTCATCTATCTATATATGAGAGAACAGAGTGAACCCTAAATATAAAAACTGCTACTGTCGAAGAACGCTTCAACCTAGAAAAACAAAATTTGGTGAGCCAAGTGGGATTTGTGTACTGATCATTACCACCAAGTATTATCAAGATTGGGTGAAAAAATATTGGCTGGTATTTCAGAAACTCGTTATTTCGTAGAAGCTTGGCAACCCCTCTCAATCAAAGTGCTTTCCACAGTCTTTGCCTAGGGCTACTTGAAGAGGAAACAAACCATAGAGACAAAAATGAGAACTCCTTTATTTTGTCAAGTTTCAAAGAGCTACTACAAACCATGTTGAATTTAGAGTTCCAAATTCATCTATCTATGTAGGAGAGAACAGAGGGAAACCTAAATATAAAAACTGCTACTGTAGACGAAAGCTTCAAACTCGAAGAACAAAATTTCGTGAGCCAAGTGGGATTTGTGTACTGATCATTACCACCAAGTATCATCAAGATTGGGTGAAAAAATATTTGCTGGTATTTCGAAAACTCGTAATTTCTTAGAAGCTTGGCAACCCCTCTCAATGAAAGTGCTTTCCACAGTCTGTGCCTAGGGCTACTGGAAGAGGAAACAAACCATAGAGACAAAACTGAGAACTCCTTTATTTTGTCAAGTTTAAAAGTGCTACTACAAACCATGTTGAATTTAGAGTTCGAAATTCATCTATCTATATAGGAGAGAACAGAGGGAAATCTAAATATAAAAACTGCTACTGTAGACGAAAGCTTTAACCTAGAAGAACAAAATTTCATGAGCCAAGTGTGATTTGTGTACTGATCATTACCACCAAGTATCATCAAGATTGGGTGAAAAAATATTTGCTGGTATTTCCTAAACTCGTTAATTCTTAGAAGCTTGGCAACCCATCTCAATGAAAGTGCTTTTCCACAGTCTGTGCCTAGGGCTACTTGAAGAGGAAACAAACCATAGACACAAAACTGAGAACTCCTTTATTTTGTCAAGTTTCAAAGAGATACTACAAACCATGTTGGATTTACAGTTCCAAATTCATCTATCTATATAGGAGAGAACAGAGGGAAACCTAAATATAAAAACTGCTACTGTAGACGAACGCTTCAACCTAGAAGAACAAAATTTGGTGAGCCAATTGGGATCTGTATACTGATCATTACCACCAAGTATCATCAAGATTTCGTGAAAAAATATTTGCTGGTATTTCGGAAACTTGTAATCTTAGAAGTCTGGCAACCACTCTCAATGAAAGTGGTTTTCCACAGTCTGTGCCTAGGGCTACTTGAAGAGGAAACAAACCATAGAGAGAAAACTCAGAACTCCTTTATTTTGTCAAGTTTCAAAGAGCTACTACAAACCATGTTGGATTTAGAGTTCCAAATTCATCTATCTATATATGAGAGAACAGGGTGAACCCTAAATATAAAAACTGCTACTGTCGAAGAACGCTTCAACCTAGAAGAACAAAATTTGGTGAGCCAAGTGGGATTTGTGTACTGATCATTACCACCAAGTATTATCAAGATTGGGTGAAAAAATATTGGCTGGTATTTCGGAAACTCGTTATTTCGTAGAAGCTTGGCAACCCCTCTCAATGAAAGTGCTTTCCACAGTCTGTGCATAGGGCTACTTGAAGAGGAAACAAACCATAGAGACAAAACTGAGAACTCCTTTATTTTCTCAAGTTTCAAAGAGCTACTACAAACCATGTTGAATTTAGAGTTCCAAATTCAACTATCTATATAGGAGAGAACAGAGGGAAACCTAAATATAAATACTGCAACTGTAGACGAAAGCTTCAAACTCGAAGAACATAATTTCCTGAGCCAAGTGGGATTTGTGTACTGATCATTACCACCAAGTATCATCAAGATTGGGTGAAAAAATATTTGCTGGTATTTCGAAAACTCGTAATTTCTTAGAAGCTTGGGAACCCCTCTTAATGAAAGTGCTTTTCCACAGTCTGTGCCTATGGCTACTTGAAGAGGAAACAAACCATAGAGAGAAAACTCAGAACTCCTTTATTTTGTCAAGTTTCAAAGAGCTACTACAAACCATGTTGGATTTAGAGTTCCAAATTCATCTATCTATATATGAGAGAACAGAGTGAACCCTAAATATAAAAACTGCTACTGTCGAAGAACGCTTCAACCTAGAAGAACAAAATTTGGTGAGCCAAGTGGGATTTGTGTACTGATCATTACCACCAAGTATTATCAAGATTGGGTGAAAAAATATTTGCTGGTATTTCGGAAACTCGTTATTTTGTAGAAGCTTGGCAACCCCTCTCAATGAAAGTGCTTTCCACAGTCTGTGCCTAGGGCTACTTGAAGAGGAAACAAACCATAGAGACAAAACTGAGAACACCTTTATTTTGTCAAGTTTCAAAAAGCTACTACAAACCATGTTGAATTTAGAGTTCCAAATTCATCTACCTATATAGGAGAGAACAGAGGGAAACCTAAATATAAAAACTGCTACTGTAGACGAAAGCTTCAAACTCGAAGAACAATATTTCGTGAGCCAAGTGGGATTTGTGTACTGATCATTACCACCAAGTATCATCAAGATTGTGTGAAAAAATATTTGCTGGTATTTCAAAAACTCATAATTTCTTAGAAGCTTGGCAACCCCTCTCAATGAAAGTGCATTTCCACAGTCTGCGCCTAGGGCTAATTGAAGAGGAAACAAACCATAGAGACAAATCTGAGAACTCCTTTATTTTGTCAAGGTTCAAAGAGCTACTACAAACCATGTTGGATTTAGAGTTTCAAATTCATCTATCTATATAGGAGAGAACAGTGGGAAACCTAAATATAAGAACTGCTACTGCAGACGAACGCTTCAACCTAGAAGACAAAAATTTTGTGAGCCAAGTGGGACTTGTGTACTGATCATTACCACCAAGTATCATCAAGATTGGGTGAAAAAATATTTGCTGGTATTTCGGAAACTCGTAATTTCTGAGAAGCTTGGCAACCCCTCTCAATGAAAGTGCTTTTCCACAGTCTGTGCCTAGGGCTACTTGAAGAGGAAACAAACCATAGAGAGAAAACTCAGAACTCCTTTATTTTGTCAAGTTTCAAAGAGCTACTACAAACCATGTTGGATTTAGAGTTCCAAAATTCATCTATCTATATATGAGAGAACAGGGTGAACCCTAAATATAAAAACTGCTACTGTCGAAGAACGCTTCAACCTAGAAGAACAAAATTTGGTGAGCCAAGTGGGATTTGTGTACTGATCATTACCACCAAGTATTATCAAGATTGGGTGAAAAAATATTTGCTGGTATTTCGGAAACTCGTTATTTCGTAGAAGCTTGGCAACCCCTTCTCAATGAAAGTGCTTTCCACAGTCTGTGCATAGGGCTACTTGAAGAGGAAACAAACCATAGAGACAAAACTGAGAACTCCTTTATTTTCTCAAGTTTCAAAGAGCTACGACAAACCATGTTGAATTTAGAGTTCCAAATTCATCTATCTATATAGGAGAGAACAGAGGGAAACCTAAATATAAAAAACTGCAACTGTAGACGAAAGCTTCAAACTCGAAGAACAAAATTTCCTGAGCCAAGTGGGATTTGTGTACTGATCATTACCACCAAGTATCATCAAGATTGGGTGAAAAAATATTTGCTGGTATTTCGGAAACTCGTTATTTCTTAGAAGTTTGGCAACCCCTCTAAATGAAAGTGCATTCCACAGTCTGTGCCTAGGGCTACATGAAGAGGAAACAAACCATAGAGACAAAACTGAGAACTCCTTTATTTTGTCAAGTTTAAAAGAGCTACTACAAACCATGTTGAATTTAGAGTTCCAAATTCATCTTCTATATAGGAGAGAACAGAGGGAAAACTAAATATAAAAACTGCTACTGTAGACGAAAGCTTTAACCTAGAAGAACAAAATTTGGTGAGCCAAGTGGGATTTGTGTACTGATCATTACCACCAAGTATCATCAAGATTGGGTGAAAAAATATTTGCTGGTATTTCCTAAACTCGTTAATTCTTAGAAGCTTGGCAACCCATCTCAATTAAAGTGCTTTTCCACAGTCTGTGCCTAGGGCTACTTGAAGAGGAAACAAACCATAGAGACAAAACTGAGAACTCCTTTATTTTGTCAAGTTTCAAAGGCTACTACAAACCATGTTGGATTTAGAGTTCCAAATTCATCTATCTATATAGGAGAGAACAGAGGGAAACCTAAATATAAAAACTGCTACTGTAGACGAACGCTTCAACCTAGAAGAACAAAATTTGGTGAGCTAATTGGGATCTGTATACTGATCATTACCACCAAGTATCATCAAGATTGGGTGAAAAAATATTTGCTGGTATTTCGGAAACTTGTAATCTTAGAAGCCTGGCAACCACTCTCAATAAAAGTGCTTTTCCACAGTCTGTGCCTAGGGCTACTTGAAGAGGAAACAAACCATAGAGAGAACACTCAGAAATCCTTTATTTTGTCAAGTTTCAAAGAGCTACTACAAACCATGTTGGATTTAGAGTTCCAAATTCATCTATCTATATATGAGAGAACAGAGTGAACCCTAAATATAAAAACTGCTACTGTCGAAGAACGCTTCAACCTAGAAAAACAAAATTTGGTGAGCCAAGTGGCATTTCTGTACTGATCATTACCACCAAGTATTATCAAGATTGGGTGAAAAAATATTGGCTGGTATTTCGGAAACTCGTTATTTCGTAGAACTTGGCAACCCCTCTTAATGAAAATGCTTTCCACAGTCTGTGCCTAGGGCTACTTGAAGAGGAAACAAACCATAGAGACAAAACTGAGAACTCCTTTATTTTGTCAAGTTTCAAAGAGCTACTACAAACCATGTTGAATTTAGAGTTCCAAATTCATCTATCTATATAGGAGAGAACAGAGGGAAAACTAAATATAAAAACTGCTACTGTAGACGAAAGCTTTAACCTAGAAGAACAAAATTTGGTGAGCCAAGTGGGATTTGTGTACTGATCATTACCACCAAGTATCATCAAGACTGGGTGAAAAAATATTTGCTGGTATTTCCTAAACTCGTTAATTCTTAGAAGCTTGGCAACCCCTCTCAATGAAAGTGCTTTCCACTGTCTGTGCCTAGGGCTACTTGAAGAGGAAACAAACCATAGAGACAAAACTGAGAACTCCTTTATTTTGTCAAGTTTCAAAGAGCTACTACAAACCATGTTGAATTTAGAGTTCCAAATTCATCTATCTATATAGGAGAGAACAGAGGGAAACCTAAATATAAAAACTGCTACTGTAGACTAAAGCTTCAAACTCGAAGAACAAAATTTCGTGAGCCAAGTGGGATTTGTGTACTGGTCATTACCACCAAGTATCATCAAGATTGGGTGAAAAAATATTTGCTGGTATTTCGAAAACTCGTAATTCTTAGAAGTTTTGCAACCCCTCTTAATGAAAGTGCTTTTCCA
>NW_027517539.1:0-42322 GCF_048772815.1 Callospermophilus lateralis | reverse complement strand
TAGGAGAGAACAGAGTGAAACCTAAATATAAAAACTGCTACTTTAGACGAACGCTTCAACCTAGAAGAACAAAATTTGGTGAGCCAAGTGGGATTTGTGTACTGATCATTACCACCAAGCATCATCAAGATTGGGTGAAAAAATATTTGCGGGTACTTCGGAATCTCGTTATTTCTTAGAAGCTTGGCAACCAATCTCAATGAAAGTGCTTTACACAGTCTGTGCCTAGGGCTACGTTAAGAGGAAGCAAACCATAGCGACAAAACTGAGAACTCCTTTATTTTGTCAAGTTTCAAAGAGCTACTACAAACCATGTTGGATTTAGAGTTCCAAATTCATCTATCTATATAGGAGAGAACAGAGGGAAACCTAAATATAAAAACTGCTACTGTACACGAATGCTTCATTCTAGATGAACAAAAATTGGTTAGCCAAGTGGGATTTGTGTGCTGATCATTACCACCAAGTATCATCAAGTTTGGGTGAAAAAATATTTGCTGGTATTTCGGAAACTCGATATTTCTTAGAAGCTTGGCAACCCATCTCAATGAAAGTGCTTTTCCACAGTCTGTACCTAGGGCTACTTGAAGAGGAAACAAACCAGAGAGACAAAACTGAGAACTCCTTTATTTTGTCAAGTTTCAAAGTGCTACTACAAACCATGTTGGATTTAGAGTTCCAAATTCATCTATCTGTGTAGGAGAGAACAGAGGGAAACCTAAATATAAAAACTGCTACTGTAGACGAACGCTTCAACCTAGAAGAACAAAATTTGGTAAGCCAAGTGGGATTTGTGTACTGATCATTACCACGAAGTAACATCAAGATTGGGTGAAAAAATTTTTGCTGGTATTTCGGAAACTCGTTATTTCTTAGAAGCTTGGCAACCCCTCTCAATGAAAGTGCTTTTCCACAGTCTGTTCCTAGGGTTACATGAAGAGGAAACAAACCAGAGAGACAAAACTGAGAACTCCTTTATTTTGTCAAGTTTCAAAGAGCCTCTACAAACCATGTTGGATTTAGAGTTCCAAATTCATCTATCTGTGTAGGAGAGAACAGAGGGAAACCTAAATATAAAAACTGCTACTGTAGACGAACGCTTCAACCTAGAAGAACAAAATTTGGTAAGCCAAGTGGGATTTGTGTACTGATCATTACCACCAAGTATCATCAAGATTGGGTGAAAAAATATTTGCTGGTATTTCGGAAACTCGTAATTTCTTAGAAGCTTGGCAACCCCTCTCAATGAAAGTGCTTTTCCAGAGTCTGTGCCTAGGGCTACTTGAACAGGAAACAAGCCATAGAGACAAAATTGAGAACTCATATATTTTGTCAAGTTTCAAAGAGCTACTACAAACCATGTTGGATTTAGAGTTCCAAATTCATCTATCTGTATAGGAGAGAACAGAGGGAAACCTAAATATAAAAACTGCAACTGTACACGAACGCTTCAACCTAGAAGAACAAAATTTGGTGAGCCAAGTGGGATTTGTGTACTGATCATTAGCAACAAGTATCATCAAGATTGGGTGAAAAAATATTTGCTGGTATTTCGGAAACTCGTTATTTCTTAGAAGCTTGGCAACCCCTCTCAATGAAAGTGCTTTTCCACAGTCTCTGCCTAGGGCTACTGGAAGAGGAAACAAACCATAGAGACAAAACTGAGAACTCCTTTATTTTGTCAAGTTTCAAAGAGCTACTACAAACCATGTTGGATTTAGAGTTCCAAATTCATCTATCTGTATAGGAGAGAACAGAGGGAAACCTAAATATAAAAAATTCTACTGTACACGAACGCTTCAACCTAGAAGAACAAAATTTGGTGAGCCAAGTGGGATTTGTGTACTGATCATTAGCAACAAGTATCATCAAGATTGGGTGAAAAAATATTTGCTGGTATTTCGGAAACTCGTAATTTCTTAGAAGCTTGGCAACCCATCTCAATGAAAGTGCTTTCCACAGTCTGTGCCTAGGGCTACTTGAAGAGGAAACAAACCATAGAGACAAAACTGAGAACTCCTTTATTTTGTCAAGTTTCAAAGAGCTACTACAAACCATGTTGGATTTACATTTCCAAATTCATCTATCTATATAGGAGAGAACAGAGTGAAACCTAAATATAAAAACTGCTACTTTAGACGAACGCTTCAACCTAGAAGAACAAAATTTGGTGAGCCAAGTGGGATTTGTGTACTGATCATTACCACCAAGCATCATCAATATTGGGTGAAAAAATATTTGCGGGTACTTCGGAATCTCGTTATTTCTTAGAAGCTTGGCAACCAATCTCAATGAAAGTGCTTTACACAGTCTGTGCCTAGGGCTACGTTAAGAGGAAGCAAACCATAGCGACCAAACTGAGAACTCCTTTATTTTGTCAAGTTTCAAAGAGCTACTACAAACCATGTTGGATTTAGAGTTCCAAATTCATCTATCTATATAGGAGAGAACAGAGGGAAACCTAAATATAAAAACTGCTACTGTAGACGAACGCTTCAACCTAGAAGAACAAAATTTGGTGAGCCAAGTGGGATTTGTGTGCTGATCATTACCACCAAGTATCAAAAAGATTGTGTGAAAAAATATTTGCTGGTATTTCGGAAACTCGTTATTTCTTGAAGCTTGGCAACCCATCTCAATGAAAGTGCTTTCCACAGTCTGTGCCTAGGGCTACTTGAAGAGGAAACAAACCATAGAGACAAATCTGAGAACTCCTTTATTTTGTCAAGTTTCAAAGAGCTACTACAAACCATGTTGGATTTAGAGTTCCAAATTCATCTTTCTATATAGGAGAGAACAGAGGGAAACCTAAATATAAAAACTGCTACTGTAGACGAACGCTTCAACCTAGAAGAACAAAATTTGGTGAGCCAAGTGGGATTTGTGTACTGATCATTAGCAACAAATATCATCAAGATTGGGTGAAAAAATATTTGCTGGTATTTCGGAAACTCGTAATTTCTTAGAAGCTTGGCAACCCCTCTCAATGAAAGTGCTTTTCCAGAGTCTGTGCCTAGGGCTACTTGAACAGGAAACAAACCATAGAGACAAAACTGAGAACTCATTTATTTTGTCAAGTTTCAAAGAGTTACTACAAACCATGTTGGATTTAGAGTTCCAAATTCATCTATCTGTATAGGAGAGAACAGAGGAAAACCTAAATATAAAAACTTCTACTGTACACGAACGCTTCAACCTAGAAGAACAAAATTTGGTGAGCCAACTGGGATTTGTGTACTGATCATTACCACCAAGTATCATCAAGATTGGGTGAAAAAATATTTGCTGGTATTTCGGAAACTTGTTATTTCTTAGAAGCTTGGCAACCCCTCTCAATGAAAGTGCTTTTCCACAGTCTGTGCCTAGGGCTACTTGAAGAGGAAACAAACCATAGAGACAAATGTGAGAACTCCTTTATTTTGTCAAGTTTCAAAGAGCTACTACAAACCATGTTGGATTTAGAGTTCCAAATTCATCTATCTATATAGGAGAGAACAGAAAGAAACCTAAATATAAACTGCTACTGTAATCGAACGCTTCAACCTAGATGAACAAAATTTGGTGAGCCAAGTGGGATTTGTGTACTGATCATTACCAAAAAGTATCAAAAAGATTGTGTGAAAAAATATTTGCTGGTATTTCGGAAACTCGTTATTTCTTAGAAGCTTGGCAACCCATCTCAATAAAAGTGCTTTCCACAGTCTGCGCCTAGGGCTACTTGAAGAGGAAACAAACCATAGAGACAAAACTGAGAACTCCTTTATTTTGACAAGTTTCAAAGAGCTACTACAAACCATGTTGGATTTAGAGTTCCAAATTCATCTATCTATATATGAGAGAACAGAGTGAAACCTAAATATAAAAACTGCTACAGTAGACGAACGCTTCAACCTAGAAGAACAAAATTTGGTGAGCCAAGTGGGATTTGTGTACTGATCATTACCACCAAGTATCATCAAGATTGGGTGAAAAAATATTTGCTGGTATTTCGGAAACTCGTGATTTCTTAGAAGCTTGGGAACCCCTCTCAATGAAAGTGCTTTTCCACAGTCTGTGCCTAGTGCTACTTGAAGAGGAAACAAACCATAGCGAAAAAATTGAGAACTCCTTTATTTTGTCAAGTTTCAAAGACCTACTACAAACCATGTTGGATTTAGGGTTCCAAATTCATCTATCTGTATAGGAGAGAACAGAGGGAAACCTAAATATAAAAACTGCTACTGTAGACGAACGCTTCAACCTAGAAGAACAAAATTTGGTGAGCCAAGTGGGATTTGTGTACTGATTATTAGCACCAAGTATCATCAAGATTGGGTGAAAAAATATTTGCTGGTATTTCGGAAACTCGTAATTTCTTAGAAGCTTGGCAACCCCTCTCAATGAAAGTGCTTTACCACAGTCTGTGCCTAGGGCTACTTGAAGAGGAAACAAACCATATAGACAAATCTGAGAACTCATTTATTTTGTCAAGTTTCAAAGAGCTACTAAAAACCATGTTGGATTTACAGTTCCAAATTCATCTATCTATATAGGAGAGAACAGAGAGAAACCTAAATATAAAAACTGCTACTGTAGACGAACGCTTCAACCTAGAAGAACAAAATTTGGTGAGCCAAGTGGGATTTGTGTACTGATCATTACCACCAAGTATCAAAAAGATTGTGTGAAAAAATATTTGCTGGTATTTCGGAAACTCGTTATTTCTTGAAGCTTGGCAACCCATCTCAATGAAAGTGCTTTCCACAGTCTGTGCCTAGGGCTACTTGAAGAGGAAAAAAACCATAGAGACAAATCTGAGAACTCCTTTATTTTGTCAAGTTTCAAAGAGCTACTACAAACCATGTTGGATTTAGAGTTCCAAATTCATCTTTCTATATAGGAGAGAACAGAGGGAAACCTAAATATAAAAACTGCTACTGTAGACGAACGCTTCAACCTAGACGAACAAAATTTGGTGAGCCAAGTGGGATTTGTGTACTGATCATTAGCACCAAGTATCATCAAGATTGGGTGAAAAAATATTTGCTGGTATTTCGGAAACTCGTAATTTCTTAGAAGCTTGGCAACCCCTCTCAATGAAAGTGCTTTTCCAGAGTCTGTGCCTAGGGCTACTTGAACAGGAAACAAACCATAGAGACAAAACTGAGAACTCATTTATTTTGTCAAGTTTCAAAGAGCTACTACAAACCATGCTGGATTTAGAGTTCCAAATTCATCTATCTGTATAGGAGAGAACAGAGGGAAACCTAAATATAAAAACTGCTACTGTACACGAACGCTTCAACCTAGAAGAACAAAATTTGGTGAGCCAAGTGGGATTTGTGTACTGATCATTACCACCAAGTATCATCAAGATTGGGTGAAAAAATATTTGCTGGTATTTCGGAAACTCGTTATTTCTTGAAGCTTGGCAACCCATCTCAATGAAAGTGCTTTCCACAGTCTGTGCCTAGGGCTACTTGAAGAGGAAACAAACCATAGAGACAAATCTGAGAACTCCTTTATTTTGTCAAGTTTCAAAGAGCTACTACAAACCATGTTGGATTTAGAGTTCCAAATTCATCTTTCTATATAGGAGAGAACAGAGGGAAACCTAAATATAAAAACTGCTACTGTAGACGAACGCTTCAACCTAGAAGAACAAAATTTGGTGAGCCAAGTGGGATTTGTGTACTGATCATTAGCACCAAGTATCATCAAGATTGGGTGAAAAAATATTTGCTGGTATTTCGGAAACTCGTAATTTCTTAGAAGCTTGGCAACCCCTCTAAATGAGAGTGCTTTTCCAGAGTCTGTGCCTAGGGCTACTTGAACAGGAAACAAACCATAGAGACAAAACTGAGAACTCATTTATTTTGTCAAGTTTCAAAGAGCTACTACAAACCATGTTGGATTTAGAGTTCCAAATTCATCTATCTGTATAGGAGAGAACAGAGTGAAACCTAAATATAAAAACTGCTACTTTAGACGAACGCTTCAACCTAGAAGAACAAAATTTGGTGAGCCAAGTGGGATTTGTGTACTGATCATTACCACCAAGCATCATCAAGATTGGGTGAAAAAATATTTGCGGGTACTTCGGAATCTCGTTATTTCTTAGAAGCTTGGCAACCAATCTCAATGAAAGTGCTTTACACAGTCTGTGCCTAGGGCTACTTGAAGAGGAAGCAAACCATAGCGACAAAACTGAGAACTCCTTTATTTTGTCAAGTTTCAAAGAGCTACTACAAACCATGTTGGATTTAGAGTTCCAAATTCATCTATCTATATAGGAGAGAACAGAGGGAAACCTAAATATAAAAACTGCTACTGTACACGAACGCTTCATCCTAGATGAACAAAAATTGGTTAGCCAAGTGGCATTTGTGTGCTGATCATTACCACCAAGTATCATCAAGTTTGGGTGAAAAAATATTTGCTGGTATTTCGGAAATTCGATATTTCTTAGAAGCTTGGCAACCCATCTCAATGAAAGTGCTTTTCCACAGTCTGTACCTAGGGCTACTTGAAGAGGAAACAAACCAGAGAGACAAATCTGAGAACTCCTTTATTTTGTCAAGTTTCAAAGAGCTACTACAAACCATGTTGGATTTAGAGTTCCAAATTCATCTTTCTATATAGGAGAGAACAGAGGGAAACCTAAATATAAAAACTGCTACTGTAGACGAACGCTTCAACCTAGAAGAACAAAATTTGGTGAGCCAAGTGGGATTTGTGTACTGATCATTAGCAACAAATATCATCAAGATTGGGTGAAAAAATATTTGCTGGTATTTCGGAAACTCGTAATTTCTTAGAAGCTTGGCAACCCCTCTCAATGAAAGTGCTTTTCCAGAGTCTGTGCCTAGGGCTACTTGAACAGGAAACAAACCATAGAGACAAAACTGAGAACTCATTTATTTTGTCAAGTTTCAAAGAGTTACTACAAACCATGTTGGATTTAGAGTTCCAAATTCATCTATCTGTATAGGAGAGAACAGAGGAAAACCTAAATATAAAAACTTCTACTGTACACGAACGCTTCAACCTAGAAGAACAAAATTTGGTGAGCCAACTGGGATTTGTGTACTGATCATTACCACCAAGTATCATCAAGATTGGGTGAAAAAATATTTGCTGGTATTTCGGAAACTCGTTATTTCTTAGAAGCTTGGCAACCCCTCTCAATGAAAGTGCTTTTCCACAGTCTGTGCCTAGGGCTACTTGAAGAGGAAACAAACCATAGAGACAAATGTGAGAACTCCTTTATTTTGTCAAGTTTCAAAGAGCTACTACAAACCATGTTGGATTTAGAGTTCCAAATTCATCTATCTATATAGGAGAGAACAGAAAGAAACCTAAATATAAACTGCTACTGTAATCGAACGCTTCAACCTAGATGAACAAAATTTGGTGAGCCAAGTGGGATTTGTGTACTGATCATTACCACCAAGTATCAAAAAGATTGTGTGAAAAAATATTTGCTGGTATTTCGGAAACTCGTTATTTCTTAGAAGCTTGGCAACCCATCTCAATGAAAGTGCTTTCCACAGTCTGCGCCTAGGGCTACTTGAAGAGGAAACAAACCATAGAGACAAAACTGAGAACTCCTTTATTTTGACAAGTTTCAAAGAGCTACTACAAACCATGTTGGATTTAGAGTTCCAAATTCATCTATCTATATATGAGAGAACAGAGTGAAACCTAAATATAAAAACTGCTACAGTAGACGAACGCTTCAACCTAGAAGAACAAAATTTGGTGAGCCAAGTGGGATTTGTGTACTGATCATTACCACCAAGTATCATCAAGATTGGGTGAAAAAATATTTGCTGGTATTTCGGAAACTCGTGATTTCTTAGAAGCTTGGGAACCCCTCTCAATGAAAGTGCTTTTCCACAGTCTGTGCCTAGTGCTACTTGAAGAGGAAACAAACCATAGCGAAAAAATTGAGAACTCCTTTATTTTGTCAAGTTTCAAAGACCTACTACAAACCATGTTGGATTTAGGGTTCCAAATTCATCTATCTGTATAGGAGAGAACAGAGGGAAACCTAAATATAAAAACTGCTACTGTAGACGAACGCTTCAACCTAGAAGAACAAAATTTGGTGAGCCAAGTGGGATTTGTGTACTGATTATTAGCACCAAGTATCATCAAGATTGGGTGAAAAAATATTTGCTGGTATTTCGGAAACTCGTAATTTCTTAGAAGCTTGGCAACCCCTCTCAATGAAAGTGCTTTACCACAGTCTGTGCCTAGGGCTACTTGAAGAGGAAACAAACCATATAGACAAATCTGAGAACTCATTTATTTTGTCAAGTTTCAAAGAGCTACTAAAAACCATGTTGGATTTACAGTTCCAAATTCATCTATCTATATAGGAGAGAACAGAGAGAAACCTAAATATAAAAACTGCTACTGTAGACGAACGCTTCAACCTAGAAGAACAAAATTTGGTGAGCCAAGTGGGATTTGTGTACTGATCATTACCACCAAGTATCAAAAAGATTGTGTGAAAAAATATTTGCTGGTATTTCGGAAACTCGTTATTTCTTGAAGCTTGGCAACCCATCTCAATGAAAGTGCTTTCCACAGTCTGTGCCTAGGGCTACTTGAAGAGGAAAAAAACCATAGAGACAAATCTGAGAACTCCTTTATTTTGTCAAGTTTCAAAGAGCTACTACAAACCATGTTGGATTTAGAGTTCCAAATTCATCTTTCTATATAGGAGAGAACAGAGGGAAACCTAAATATAAAAACTGCTACTGTAGACGAACGCTTCAACCTAGACGAACAAAATTTGGTGAGCCAAGTGGGATTTGTGTACTGATCATTAGCACCAAGTATCATCAAGATTGGGTGAAAAAATATTTGCTGGTATTTCGGAAACTCGTAATTTCTTAGAAGCTTGGCAACCCCTCTCAATGAAAGTGCTTTTCCAGAGTCTGTGCCTAGGGCTACTTGAACAGGAAACAAACCATAGAGACAAAACTGAGAACTCATTTATTTTGTCAAGTTTCAAAGAGCTACTACAAACCATGCTGGATTTAGAGTTCCAAATTCATCTATCTGTATAGGAGAGAACAGAGGGAAACCTAAATATAAAAACTGCTACTGTACACGAACGCTTCAACCTAGAAGAACAAAATTTGGTGAGCCAAGTGGGATTTGTGTACTGATCATTACCACCAAGTATCATCAAGATTGGGTGAAAAAATATTTGCTGGTATTTCGGAAACTCGTTATTTCTTGAAGCTTGGCAACCCATCTCAATGAAAGTGCTTTCCACAGTCTGTGCCTAGGGCTACTTGAAGAGGAAACAAACCATAGAGACAAATCTGAGAACTCCTTTATTTTGTCAAGTTTCAAAGAGCTACTACAAACCATGTTGGATTTAGAGTTCCAAATTCATCTTTCTATATAGGAGAGAACAGAGGGAAACCTAAATATAAAAACTGCTACTGTAGACGAACGCTTCAACCTAGAAGAACAAAATTTGGTGAGCCAAGTGGGATTTGTGTACTGATCATTAGCACCAAGTATCATCAAGATTGGGTGAAAAAATATTTGCTGGTATTTCGGAAACTCGTAATTTCTTAGAAGCTTGGCAACCCCTCTAAATGAGAGTGCTTTTCCAGAGTCTGTGCCTAGGGCTACTTGAACAGGAAACAAACCATAGAGACAAAACTGAGAACTCATTTATTTTGTCAAGTTTCAAAGAGCTACTACAAACCATGTTGGATTTAGAGTTCCAAATTCATCTATCTGTATAGGAGAGAACAGAGTGAAACCTAAATATAAAAACTGCTACTTTAGACGAACGCTTCAACCTAGAAGAACAAAATTTGGTGAGCCAAGTGGGATTTGTGTACTGATCATTACCACCAAGCATCATCAAGATTGGGTGAAAAAATATTTGCGGGTACTTCGGAATCTCGTTATTTCTTAGAAGCTTGGCAACCAATCTCAATGAAAGTGCTTTACACAGTCTGTGCCTAGGGCTACTTGAAGAGGAAGCAAACCATAGCGACAAAACTGAGAACTCCTTTATTTTGTCAAGTTTTAAAGAGCTACTACAAACCATGTTGGATTTAGAGTTCCAAATTCATCTATCTATATAGGAGAGAACAGAGGGAAACCTAAATATAAAAACTGCTACTGTACACGAATGCTTCATCCTAGATGAACAAAAATTGGTTAGCCAAGTGGCATTTGTGTGCTGATCATTACCACCAAGTATCATCAAGTTTGGGTGAAAAAATATTTGCTGGTATTTCGGAAATTCGATATTTCTTAGAAGCTTGGCAACCCATCTCAATGAAAGTGCTTTTCCACAGTCTGTACCTAGGGCTACTTGAAGAGGAAACAAACCAGAGAGACAAATCTGAGAACTCCTTTATTTTGTCAAGTTTCAAAGAGCTACTACAAACCATGTTGGATTTAGAGTTCCAAATTCATCTTTCTATATAGGAGAGAACAGAGGGAAACCTAAATATAAAAACTGCTACTGTAGACGAACGCTTCAACCTAGAAGAACAAAATTTGGTGAGCCAAGTGGGATTTGTGTACTGATCATTAGCAACAAATATCATCAAGACTGGGTGAAAAAATTTTTGCTGGTATTTCGGAAACTCGTTATTTCTTAGAAGCTTGGCAACCCCTCTCAATGAAAGTGCTTTTCCACAGTCTGTGCCTAGGGCTACTTGAAGAGGAAACAAACCATAGAGACAAATCTGAGAACTCCTTTATTTTGACAAGTTTCAAAAAGCTACTACAAACCATGTTGGATTTAGAGTTCCAAATTCATCTATCTATATAGGAGAGAACAGAGAGAAACCTAAATATAAAAACTGCTACTGTAGACGAACGCTTCAACCTAGAAGAACAAAATTTGTGAGCCAAGTGGGATTTGTGTACTGATCATTACCACCAAGTATCAAAAAGATTGTGTGAAAAAATATTTGCTGGTATTTCGGAAACTCGTTATTTCTTTAAGCTTGGCAACCCATCTCAATGAAAGTGCTTTCCACAGTCTGTGCCTAGGGCTACTTGAAGAGGAAACAAACCATAGAGACAAATCTGAGAACTCCTTTATTTTGTCAAGTTTCAAAGAGCTACTACAAACCATGTTGGATTTAGAGTTCCAAATTCATCTATCTGTATAGGAGAGAACAGAGTGAAACCTAAATATAAAAACTGCTACTTTAGACGAACGCTTCAACCTAGAAGAACAAAATTTGGTGAGCCAAGTGGGATTTGTGTACTGATCATTACCACCAAGCATCATCAAGATTGGGTGAAAAAATATTTGCGGGTACTTCGGAATCTCGTTATTTCTTAGAAGCTTGGCAACCAATCTCAATGAAAGTGCTTTACACAGTCTGTGCCTAGGGCTACTTGAAGAGGAAGCAAACCATAGCGACAAAACTGAGAACTCCTTTATTTTGTAAAGTTTCAAAGAGCTACTACAAACCATGTTGGATTTAGAGTTCCAAATTCATCTATCTATATAGGAGAGAACAGAGGGAAACCTAAATATAAAAACTGCTACTGTACACGAATGCTTCATCCTAGATGAACAAAAATTGGTTAGCCAAGTGGCATTTGTGTGCTGATCATTACCACCAAGTATCATCAAGTTTGGGTGAAAAAATATTTGCTGGTATTTCGGAAATTCGATATTTCTTAGAAGCTTGCCAACCCATCTCAATGAAAGTGCTTTTCCACAGTCTGTACCTAGGGCTACTTGAAGAGGAAACAAACCAGAGAGACAAATCTGAGAACTCCTTTATTTTGTCAAGTTTCAAAGAGCTACTACAAACCATGTTGGATTTAGAGTTCCAAATTCATCTTTCTATATAGGAGAGAACAGAGGGAAACCTAAATATAAAAACTGCTACTGTAGACGAACGCTTCAACCTAGAAGAACAAAATTTGGTGAGCCAAGTGGGATTTGTGTACTGATCATTAGCAACAAATATCATCAAGACTGGGTGAAAAAATTTTTGCTGGTATTTCGGAAACTCGTTATTTCTTAGAAGCTTGGCAACCCCTCTCAATGAAAGTGCTTTTCCACAGTCTGTGCCTAGGGCTACTTGAAGAGGAAACAAACCATAGAGACAAATCTGAGAACTCCTTTATTTTGACAAGTTTCAAAAAGCTACTACAAACCATGTTGGATTTAGAGTTCCAAATTCATCTATCTATATAGGAGAGAACAGAGAGAAACCTAAATATAAAAACTGCTACTGTAGACGAACGCTTCAACCTAGAAGAACAAAATTTGTGAGCCAAGTGGGATTTGTGTACTGATCATTACCACCAAGTATCAAAAAGATTGTGTGAAAAAATATTTGCTGGTATTTCGGAAACTCGTTATTTCTTTAAGCTTGGCAACCCATCTCAATGAAAGTGCTTTCCACAGTCTGTGCCTAGGGCTACTTGAAGAGGAAACAAACCATAGAGACAAATCTGAGAACTCCTTTATTTTGTCAAGTTTCAAAGAGCTACTACAAACCATGTTGGATTTAGAGTTCCAAATTCATCTATCTGTATAGGAGAGAACAGAGGGAAACCTAAATATAAAAACTGCTACTGTACACGAACGCTTCAACCTAGAAGAACAAAATTTGGTGAGCCAACTGGGATTTGTGTACTGATCATTACCACCAAGTATCATCAAGATTGGGTGAAAAAATATTTGCTGGTATTTCGGAAACTCGTTATTTCTTAGAAGCTTGGCAACCACTCTCAATGAAAGTTCTTTTTCACAGTCTGTGCCTAGGGCTACTGGAAGAGGAAGCAAACCATAGAGACAAATGTGAGAACTCCTTTATTTTGTCAAGTTTCAAAGAGCTATTACAAACCATGTTGGATTTAGAGTTCCAAATTCATCTATCTATATAGGAGAGAACAGAAAGAAACCTAAATATAAACTGCTACTGTAATCGAACGCTTCAAACTAGAAGAACAAAATTTGGTGAGCCAAGTGGGATTTGTGTACTGATCATTACCACCAAGTATCAAAAAGATTGTGTGAAAAAATATTTGCTGGTATTTCGGAAACTCGTTATTTCTTAGAAGCTTGGCAACCCATCTCAATGAAAGTGCTTTCCACAGTCTGTGCCTAGGGCTACTTGAAGAGGAAACAAACCATAGAGACAAAACTGAGAACTCCTTTATTTTGTCAAGTTTCAAAGAGCTACTACAAACCATGTTGGATTTAGAGTTCCAAATTCATCTATCTATATATGAGAGAACAGAGTGAAACCTAAATATAAAAACTGCTACTGTAGACGAACGCTTCAACCTAGAAGAACAAAATTTGGTGAGCCAAGTGGGATTTGTGTACTGATCATTACCACCAAGTATCATCAAGATTGGCTGAAAAAATATTTGCTGGTATTTCGGAAACTCGTGATTTCTTAGAAGCTTGGGAACCCCTCTCAATGAAAGTGCTTTTCCACAGTCTGTGCCTAGTGCTACTTGAAGAGGAAACAAACCATAGCGAAAAAATTGAGAACTCCTTTATTTTGTCAAGTTTCAAAGAGCTACTACAAACCATGTTGGATTTAGAGTTCCAAATTCATCTATCTGTATAGGAGAGAACAGAGGGAAAACTAAATCTAAAAACTGCTACTGTACACGAACGCTTCAACCTAGAAGAACAAAATTTGGTGAGCCAAGTGGGATTTGTGTACTGATCATTAGCAACAAGTATCATCAAGATTGGGTGAAAAAATATTTGCTGGTATTTCGGAAACTCGTTATTTCTTAGAAGCTTGGCAACCCCTCTCAATGAAAGTGCTTTTCCACAGTCTGTGCCTAGGGCTACTTGAAGAGGAAACAAACCATAGAGACAAATCTGAGAACTCCTTTATTTTGTCAAGTTTCAAAGAGCTACTACAAACCATGTTGGAATTAGAGTTCCAAATTCATCTATCTATATAGGAGAGAACAGAGAGAAACCTAAATATAAAAACTGCTACTGTAGACGAACGCTTCAACCTAGAAGAACAAAATTTGGTGAGCCAAGTGGGATTTGTGTACTGATCATTACCACCAAGTATCAAAAAGATTGTGTGAAAAAATATTTGCTGGTATTTCGGAAACTCGTTATTTCTTGAAGCTTGGCAACCCATCTCAATGAAAGTACTTTCCACAGTCTGTGCCTAGGGCTACTTGAAGAGGAAACAAACCATAGAGACAAATCTGAGAACTCCTTTATTTTGTCAAGTTTCAAAGAGCTACTACAAACCATGTTGGATTTAGAGTTCCAAATTCATCTTTCTATATAGGAGAGAACAGAGGGAAACCTAAATATAAAAACTGCTACTGTAGACGAACGCTTCAACCTAGACGAACAAAATTTGGTGAGCCAAGTGGGATTTGTGTACTCATCATTAGCACCAAGTATCATCAAGATTGGGTGAAAAAATATTTGCTGGTATTTCGGAAACTCGTAATTTCTTAGAAGCTTGGCAACCCCTCTCAATGAAAGTGCTTTTCCAGAGTCTGTGCCTAGGGCTACTTGAACAGGAAACATACCATAGAGACAAAACTGAGAACTCATTTATTTTGTCAAGTTTCAAAGAGCTACTACAAACCATGTTGGATTTAGAGTTCCAAATTCATCTATCTGTTTAGGAGAGAACAGAGGGAAACCTAAATATAAAAACTGCTACTGTACACGAACGCTTCAACCTAGAAGAACATAATTTGGTGAGCCAACTGGGATTTGTGTACTGATCATTACCACCAAGTATCATCAAGATTGGGTGAAAAAATATTTGCTGGTATTTCGGAAACTCGTTATTTCTTAGAAGCTTGGCAACCCCTCTCAATGAAAGTGCTTTTCCACAGTCTGTGCCTAGGGCTACTTGAAGAGGAAACAAACCATAGAGACAAATGTGAGAACTCCTTTATTTTGTCAAGTTTCAAAGAGCTACTACAAACCATGTTGGATTTAGAGTTCCAAATTCATCTATCTATATAGGAGAGAACAGAAAGAAACCTAAATATAAACTGCTACTGTAATCGAACGCTTCAACCTAGAAGAACAAAATTTGGTGAGCCAAGTTTGATTTGTGTACTGATCATTACCACCAAGTATCAAAAAGATTGTGTGAAAAAATATTTGCTGGTATTTCGGAAACTCGTTATTTCTTACAAGCTTGGCAACCCATCTCAATGAAAGTGCTTTCCACAGTCTGTGCCTAGGTCTACTTGAAGAGGAAACAAACCATAGAGACAAAACTGAGAACTTCTTTATTTTGTCAAGTTTCAAAGAGCTACTACAAACCATGTTGGATTTAGAGTTCCAAATTCATCTATCTATATAGGAGAGAACAGAGTGAAACCTAAATATAAAAACTGCTACCGTAGACGAACGCTACAACCTAGAAGAACAAAATTTGGTGAGCCAAGTGGGATTTGTGTACTGATCATTAGCACCAAGTATCATGAAGATTGGGTGAAAAAATATGTGCTGGTATTTCGGAAACTCGTAATTTCTTAGAAGCTTGGCAACTCCTCTCAATGAAAGTGCTTTTCCAGAGTCTGTGCCTAGGGCTACTTGAACAGGAAACAAACCATAGAGACAAAACTGAGAACTCATTTATTTTGTCAAGTTTCAAAGAGCTACTACAAACCATGTTGGATTTAGAGTTCCAAATTCATCTATCTGTATAGGAGAGAACAGAGGGAAACCTAAATATAAAAACTGCTACTGTACACGAACGCTTCAACCTAGAAAAACAAAATTTGGTGAGCCAACTGGGATTTGTGTACTGATCATTACCACCAAGTATCATCAAGATTGGGTGAAAAAATATTTGCTGGTATTTCGGAAACTCGTTATTTCTTAGAAGCTTGGCAACCCATCTCAATGAAAGTGCTTTCCACAATCTGTGCCTAGGGCTACTTGAAGAGGAAACAAACCATAGAGACAAAACTGAGAACTCCTTTATTTTGTCAAGTTTCAAAGAGCTACTACAAACCATGTTGGATTTAGAGTTCCAAATTCATCTATCTATATAGGAGAGAACAGAGGGAAACCTAAATATAAAAACTGCTACTGTACACGAATGCTTCATCCTAGATGAACAAAAATTGGTTAGCCAAGTGGGATTTGTGTGCTGATCATTACCACCAAGTATCATCAAGATTGGGTGAAAAAATATTTGCTGGTATTTCGGAAACTCGATATTTCTTAGAAGCTTGGCAACCCATCTCAATGAAAGTGCTTTTCCACAGTCTGTTCCTAGGGCTACATGAAGAGGAAACAAACCAGAGAGACAAAACTGAGAACTCCTTTATTTTGTCAAGTTTCAAAGAGCCTCTACAAACCATGTTGGATTTAGAGTTCCAAATTCATCTATCTGTGTAGGAGAGAACAGAGGGAAACCTAAATATAAAAACTGCTACTGTAGACGAACGCTTCAACCTAGAAGAACAAAATTTGGTAAGCCAAGTGGGATTTGTGTACTGATCATTACCACCAAGTATCATCAAGATTGGGTGAAAAAATATTTGCTGGTATTTCGGAAACTCGAAATTTCTTAGAAGCTTGGCAACCCCTCTCAATGAAAGTGCTTTTCCCGAGTCTGTGCCTAGGGCTACTTGAACAGGATACAAACCATAGAGACAAAACTGAGAACTCATTTATTTTGTCAAGTTTCAAAGAGCTACTACAAACCATGTTGGATTTAGAGTTCCAAATTCATCTATCTGTATAGGAGAGAACAGAGGGAAACCTAAATATAAAAACTGCAACTGTACACGAACGCTTCAACCTAGAAGAACAAAATTTGGTGAGCCAAGTGGGATTTGTGTACTGATCATTACCACCAAGTATCATCAAGATTGGGTGAAAAAATATTTGCTGGTATTTCGGAAACTCGTTATTTCTTAGAAGCTTGGCAACCCCTCTCAATGAAAGTGCTTTTCCACAGTCTGTGCCTAGGGCTACTGGAAGAGGAAACAAACCATAGAGACAAAACTGAGAACTCATTTATTTTGTCAAGTTTCAAAGAGCTACTACAAACCATGTTGGATTTAGAGTTCCAAATTCATCTATCTGTATAGGAGAGAACAGAGGGAAACCTAAATATAAAAACTGCTACTGTACACGAACGCTTCAACCTAGAAGAACAAAATTTGGTGAGCCAAGTGGGATTTGTGTACTGATCATTAGCAACAAGTATCATCAAGATTGGGTGAAAAAATATTTGCTGGTATTTCGGAAACTCGTTATTTCTTAGAAGCTTGGCAACCCCTCTCAATGAAAGTGCTTTTCCACAGTCTGTGCCTAGGGCTACTTGAAGAGGAAACAAACCATAGAGACAAATCTGAGAACTCCTTTATTTTGTCAAGTTTCAAAGAGCTACTACAAACCATGTTGGATTTAGAGTTCCAAATTCATCTATCTATATAGGAGAGAACAGAGAGAAACCTAAATATAAAAACTGCTACTGTAGACGAACGCTTCAACCTAGAAGAACAAAATTTGGTGAGCCAAGTGGGATTTGTGTACTGATCATTAGCAACAAGTATCATCAAGATTGGGTGAAAAAATATTTGCTGGTATATCGGAAACTCGTTATTTCTTAGAAGCTTCGCAACCCCTCTCAATGAAAGTGCTTTTCCAGAGTCTGTGCCTAGGGCTACTTGAACAGGAAACAAACCATAGAGACAAAACTGAGAACTTATTTATTTTGTCAAGTTTCAAAGAGCTACTACAAACCATGTTGGATTTAGAGTTCCAAATTCATCTATCTGTATAGGAGAGAACAGAGGGAAACCTAAATATAAAAACTGCTACTGTACACGAACGCTTCAACCTAGAAGAACAAAATTTGGTGAGCCAAGTGGGATTTGTGTACTGATCATTACCACCAAGTATCATCAAGATTGGGTGAAAAAATATTTGCTGGTATTTCGGAAACTCGTTATTCCTTAGAAGCTTGGCAACCCCTCTCAATGTAAGTGCTTTTCCACAGTCTGTGCCTAGGGCTACTTGAAGAGGAAACAAACCATAGAGACAAATGTGAGAACTCCTTTATTTTGTCAAGTTTCAAAGAGCTACTACAAACCATGTTGGATTTAGAGTTCCAAATTCATCTATCTATATAGGAGAGAACAGAAAGAAACCTAAATATAAACTGCTACTGTAATCGAACGCTTCAACCTAGAAGAACAAAATTTGGTGAGCCAAGTGGGATTTGTGTACTGATCATTACCACCAAGTATCAAAAAGATTGTGTGAAAAAATATTTGCTGGTATTTCGGAAACTCGTTATTTCTTAGAAGCTTGGCAACCCATCTCAATGAAAGTGCTTTCCACAGTCTGTGCCTAAGGCTACTTGAAGAAGAAACAAACCATAGAGACAAAACTGAGAACTCCTTTATTTTGTCAAGTTTCAAAGAGCTACTACAAACCATGTTCGATTTAGAGTTCCAAATTCATCTATCTGTATAGGAGAGAACAGAGGGAAACCTAAATATAAAAACTGCTACTGTACACGAACGCTTCAACCTAGAAGAACAAAATTTGGTGAGCCAAGTGGGATTTGTGTACTGATCATTACCACCAACTATCATCAAGATTGGGTGAAAAAATATTTGCTGGTATTTCGGAAACTCGTGATTTCTTAGAAGCTTGGGAACCCCTCTCAATGAAAGTGCTTTTCCACAGTCTGTGCCTAGTGCTACTTGAAGAGGAAACAAACCATAGCGAAAAAATTGAGAACTCCTTTATTTTGTCAAGTTTCAAAGAGCTACTACAAACCATGTTGGATTTAGAGTTCCAAATTCATCTATCTGTATAGGAGAGAAAAGAGGGAAAACTAAATCTAAAAACTGCTACTGTACACGAACGCTTCAACCTAGAAGAACAAAATTTGGTGAGCCAAGTGGGATTTGTGTACTGATCATTAGCAACAAGTATCATCAAGATTGGGTGAAAAAATATTTGCTGGTATTTCGGAAACTCGTTATTTCTTAGAAGCTTGGCAACCCCTCTCAATGAAAGTGCTTTTCCACAGTCTGTGCCTAGGGCTACTTGAAGAGTAAACAAACCATAGAGACAAATCTGAGAACTCCTTTATTTTGTCAAGTTTCAAAGAGCTACTACAAACCATGTTGGAATTAGAGTTCCAAATTCATCTATCTATATAGGAGAGAACAGAGAGAAACCTAAATATAAAAACTGCTACTGTAGACGAACGCTTCAACCTAGAAGAACAAAATTTGGTGAGCCAAGTGGGATTTGTGTACTGATCATTACCACCAAGTATCAAAAAGATTGTGTGAAAAAATATTTGCTGGTATTTCGGAAACTCGTTATTTCTTGAAGCTTGGCAACCCATCTCAATGAAAGTACTTTCCACAGTCTGTGCCTAGGGCTACTTGAAGAGGAAACAAACCATAGAGACAAATCTGAGAACTCCTTTATTTTGTCAAGTTTCAAAGAGCTACTACAAACCATGTTGGATTTAGAGTTCCAAATTCATCTTTCTATATAGGAGAGAACAGAGGGAAACCTAAATATAAAAACTGCTACTGTAGACGAACGCTTCAACCTAGACGAACAAAATTTGGTGAGCCAAGTGGGATTTGTGTACTGATCATTAGCACCAAGTATCATCAAGATTGGGTGAAAAAATATTTGCTGGTATTTCGGAAACTCGTAATTTCTTAGAAGCTTGGCAACCCCTCTCAATGAAAGTGCTTTTCCAGAGTCTGTGCCTAGGGCTACTTGAACAGGAAACATACCATAGAGACAAAACTGAGAACTCATTTATTTTGTCAAGTTTCAAAGAGCTACTACAAACCATGTTGGATTTAGAGTTCCAAATTCATCTATCTGTTTAGGAGAGAACAGAGGGAAACCTAAATATAAAAACTGCTACTGTACACGAACGCTTCAACCTAGAAGAACATAATTTGGTGAGCCAACTGGGATTTGTGTACTGATCATTACCACCAAGTATCATCAAGATTGGGTGAAAAAATATTTGCTGGTATTTCGGAAACTCGTTATTTCTTAGAAGCTTGGCAACCCCTCTCAATGAAAGTGCTTTTCCACAGTCTGTGCCTAGGGCTACTTGAAGAGGAAACAAACCATAGAGACAAATGTGAGAACTCCTTTATTTTGTCAAGTTTCAAAGAGCTACTACAAACCATGTTGGATTTAGTGTTCCAAATTCATCTATCTATATAGGAGAGAACAGAAAGAAACCTAAATATAAACTGCTACTGTAATCGAACGCTTCAACCTAGAAGAACAAAATTTGGTGAGCCAAGTGGGATTTGTGTACTGATCATTACCACCAAGTATCAAAAAGATTTTGTGAAAAAATATTTGCTGGTATTTCGGAAACTCGTTATTTCTTACAAGCTTGGCAACCCATCTCAATGAAAGTGCTTTCCACAGTCTGTGCCTAGGTCTACTTGAAGAGGAAACAAACCATAGAGACAAAACTGAGAACTCCTTTATTTTGTCAAGTTTCAAAGAGCTACTACAAACCATGTTGGATTTAGAGTTCCAAATTCATCTATCTATATAGGAGAGAACAGAGTGAAACCTAAATATAAAAACTGCTACCGTAGACGAACGCTACAACCTAGAAGAACAAAATTTGGTGAGCCAAGTGGGATTTGTGTACTGATCATTAGCACCAAGTATCATGAAGATTGGGTGAAAAAATATGTGCTGGTATTTCGGAAACTCGTAATTTCTTAGAAGCTTGGCAACCCCTCTCAATGAAAGTGCTTTTCCAGAGTCTGTGCCTAGGGCTACTTGAACAGGAAACAAACCATAGAGACAAAACTGAGAACTCATTTATTTTGTCAAGTTTCAAAGAGCTACTACAAACCATGTTGGATTTAGAGTTCCAAATTCATCTATCTGTATAGGAGAGAACAGAGGGAAACCTAAATATAAAAACTGCTACTGTACACGAACGCTTCAACCTAGAAAAACAAAATTTGGTGAGCCAACTGGGATTTGTGTACTGATCATTACCACCAAGTATCATCAAGATTGGGTGAAAAAATATTTGCTGGTATTTCGGAAACTCGTTATTTCTTAGAAGCTTGGCAACCCATCTCAATGAAAGTGCTTTCCACAATCTGTGCCTAGGGCTACTTGAAGAGGAAACAAACCATAGAGACAAAACTGAGAACTCCTTTATTTTGTCAAGTTTCAAAGAGCTACTACAAACCATGTTGGATTTAGAGTTCCAAATTCATCTATCTATATAGGAGAGAACAGAGGGAAACCTAAATATAAAAACTGCTACTGTACACGAATGCTTCATCCTAGATGAACAAAAATTGGTTAGCCAAGTGGGATTTGTGTGCTGATCATTACCACCAAGTATCATCAAGTTTGGGTGAAAAAATATTTGCTGGTATTTCGGAAACTCGATATTTCTTAGAAGCTTGGCAACCCATCTCAATGAAAGTGCTTTTCCACAGTCTGTTCCTAGGGCTACATGAAGAGGAAACAAACCAGAGAGACAAAACTGAGAATTCCTTTATTTTGTCAAGTTTCAAAGAGCCTCTACAAACCATGTTGGATTTAGAGTTCCAAATTCATCTATCTGTGTAGGAGAGAACAGAGGGAAACCTAAATATAAAAACTGCTACTGTAGACGAACGCTTCAACCTAGAAGAACAAAATTTGGTAAGCCAAGTGGGATTTGTGTCCTGATCATTACCACCAAGTATCATCAAGATTGGGTGAAAAAATATTTGCTGGTATTTCGGAAACTCGAAATTTCTTAGAAGCTTGGCAACCCCTCTCAATGAAAGTGCTTTTCCCGAGTCTGTGCCTAGGGCTACTTGAACAGGATACAAACCATAGAGACAAAACTGAGAACTCATTTATTTTGTCAAGTTTCAAAGAGCTACTACAAACCATGTTGGATTTAGAGTTCCAAATTCATCTATCTGTATAGGAGAGAAGAGAGGGAAACCTAAATATAAAAACTGCAACTGTACACGAACGCTTCAACCTAGAAGAACAAAATTTGGTGAGCCAAGTGGGATTTGTGTACTGATCATTAGCAACAAGTATCATCAAGATTGGGTGAAAAAATATTTGCTGGTATTTCGGAAACTCGTTATTTCTTAGAAGCTTGGCAACCCCTCTCAATGAAAGTGCTTTTCCACAGTCTGTGCCTAGGGCTACTGGAAGAGGAAACAAACCATAGAGACAAAACTGAGAACTCATTTATTTTGTCAAGTTTCAAAGAGCTACTACAAACCATGTTGGATTTAGAGTTCCAAATTCATCTATCTGTATAGGAGAGAACAGAGGGAAACCTAAATATAAAAACTGCTACTGTACACGAACGCTTCAACCTAGAAGAACAAAATTTGGTGAGCCAAGTGGGATTTGTGTACTGATCATTAGCAACAAGTATCATCAAGATTGGGTGAAAAAATATTTGCTGGTATTTCGGAAACTCGTTATTTCTTAGAAGCTTGGCAACCCCTCTCAATGAAAGTGCTTTTCCACAGTCTGTGCCTAGGGCTACTTGAAGAGGAAACAAACCATAGAGACAAATCTGAGAACTCCTTTATTTTGTCAAGTTTCAAAGAGCTACTACAAACCATGTTGGATTTAGAGTTCCAAATTCATCTATCTATATAGGAGAGAACAGAGAGAAACCTAAATATAAAAACTGCTACTGTAGACGAACGCTTCAACCTAGAAGAACAAAATTTGGTGAGCCAAGTGGGATTTGTGTACTGATCATTACCACCAAGTATCAAAAAGATTGTGTGAAAAAATATTTGCTGGTATTTCGGAAACTCGTTATTTCTTAGAAGCTTGGCAACCCATCTCAATGAAAGTGCTTTCCACAGTCTGTGCCTAAGGCTACTTGAAGAAGAAACAAACCATAGAGACAAAACTGAGAACTCCTTTATTTTGTCAAGTTTCAAAGAGCTACTACAAACCATGTTCGATTTAGAGTTCCAAATTCATCTATCTGTATAGGAGAGAACAGAGGGAAACCTAAATATAAAAACTGCTACTGTACACGAACGCTTCAACCTAGAAGAACAAAATTTGGTGAGCCAAGTGGGATTTGTGTACTGATCATTAGCAACAAGTATCATCAAGATTGGGTGAAAAAATATTTGCTGGTATTTCGGAAACTCGTTATTTCTTAGAAGCTTGGCAATCCCTCTCAATGAAAGTGCTTTTCCACAGTCTGTGCCTAGGGCTACTTGAAGAGGAAACAAACCATAGAGACAAATCTGAGAACTCCTTTATTTTGTCAAGTTTCAAAGAGCTACTACAAACCATGTTGGATTTAGAGTTCCAAAATCATCTATCTATATAGGAGAGAACAGAGAGAAACCTAAATATAAAAACTGCTACTGTAGACGAACGCTTCAACCTAGAAGAACAAATTTGGTGAGCCAAGTGGGATTTGTGTACTGATCATTACCACCAAGTATCAAAAAGATTGTGTGAAAAAATATTGGCTGGTATTTCGGAAACTCGTTATTTCTTGAAGCTTGGCAACCCATCTCAATGAAAGTACTTTCCACAGTCTGTGCCTAGGGCTACTTGAAGAGGAAACAAACCATAGAGACAAATCTGAGAACTCCTTTATTTTGTCAAGTTTCAAAGAGCTACTACAAACCATGTTGGGTTTAGAGTTCCAAATTCATCTTTCTATATAGGAGAGAACAGAGGGAAACCTAAATATAAAAACTGCTACTGTAGACGAACGCTTCAACCTAGAAGAACAAAATTTGGTGAGCCAAGTGGGATTTGTGTACTGATCATTAGCACCAAGTATCATCAAGATTGGGTGAAAAAATATTTGCTGGTATATCGGAAACTCGTTATTTCTTAGAAGCTTGGCAACCCCTCTTAATGAAAGTGCTTTTCCAGAGTCTGTGCCTAGGGCTACTTGAACAGGAAACAAACCATAGAGACAAAACTGAGAACTTATTTATTTTGTCAAGTTTCAAAGAGCTACTACAAACCATGTTGGATTTAGAGTTCCAAATTCATCTATCTGTATAGGAGAGAACAGAGGGAAACCTAAATATAAAAACTGCTACTGTACACGAACGCTTCAACCTAGAAGAACAAAATTTGGTGAGCCAAGTGGGATTTGTGTACTGATCATTACCACCAAGTATCATCAAGATTGGGTGAAAAAATATTTGCTGGTATTTCGGAAACTCGTTATTTCTTAGAAGCTTGGCAACCCCTCTCAATGAAAGTGCTTTTCCACAGTCTGTGCCTAGGGCTACTTGAAGAGGAAACAAACCATAGAGACAAATGTGAGAACTCCTTTATTTTGTCAAGTTTCAAAGAGCTACTACAAACCATGTTGGATTTAGAGTTCCAAATTCATCTATCTATATAGGAGAGAACAGAAAGAAACCTAAATATAAACTGCTACTGTAATCGAACGCTTCAACCTAGAAGAACAAAATTTGGTGAGCCAAGTGGGATTTGTGTACTGATCATTACCACCAAGTATCAAAAAGATTGTGTGAAAAAATATTTGCTGGTATTTCGGAAACTCGTTATTTCTTAGAAGCTTGGCAACCCATCTCAATGAAAGTGCTTTTCACAGTCTGTGCCTAAGGCTACTTGAAGAGGAAACAAACCATAGAGACAAAACTGAGAACTCCTTTATTTTGTCAAGTTTCAAAGAGCTACTACAAACCATGTTGGATTTAGAGTTCCAAATTCATCTATCTATATATGAGAGAACAGAGTGAAACCTAAATATAAAAACTGCTACTGTAGACGAACGCTTCAACCTAGAAGAACAAAATTTGGTGAGCCAAGTGGGATTTGTGTACTGATCATTAGCACCAAGTATCATCAAGATTGGGTGAAAAAATATTTGCTGGTATTTCGGAAACTCGTAATTTCTTAGAAGCTTGGCAACCCCTCTCAATGAAAGTGCTTTTCCAGAGTCTGTGCCTAGGGCTACTTGAACAGGAAACAAACCATAGAGACAAAACTGAGAACTCATTTATTTTGTCAAGTTTCAAAGAGCTACTACAAACCATGTTGGATTTAGAGTTCCAAATTCATCTATCTGTATAGGAGAGAACAGAGGGAAACCTAAATATAAAAACTGCTACTGTACACGAACGCTTCAACCTAGAAAAACAAAATTTGGTGAGCCAACTGGGATTTGTGTACTGATAATTACCACCAAGTATCATCAAGATTGGGTGAAAAAATATTTGCTGGTATTTCGGAAACTCGTTATTTCTTAGAAGCTTGGCAACCCCTCTCAATGAAAGTGCTTTCCACAATCTGTGCCCAGGGCTACTTGAAGAGGAAACAAACCATAGAGACAAAACTGAGAACTCCTTTATTTTGTCAAGTTTCAAAGAGCTACTACAAACCATGTTGGATTTAGAGTTCCAAATTCATCTATCTATATAGGAGAGAACAGAGGGAAACCTAAATATAAAAACTGCTACTGTACACGAATGCTTCATCCTAGATGAACAAAAATTGGTTAGCCAAGTGGGATTTGTGTGCTGATCATTACCACCAAGTATCATCAAGTTTGGGTGAAAAAATATTTGCTGGTATTTCGGAAACTCGATATTTCTTAGAAGCTTGGCAACCCATCTCAATGAAAGTGCTTTTCCACAGTCTGTTCCTAGGGCTACATGAAGAGGAAACAAACCAGAGAGACAAAACTGAGAACTCCTTTATTTTGTCAAGTTTCAAAGAGCCTCTACAAACCATGTTGGATTTAGAGTTCCAAATTCATCTATCTGTGTAGGACAGAACAGAGGGAAACCTAAATATAAAAACTGCTACTGTAGACGAACGCTTAAACCTAGAAGAACAAAATTTGGTAAGCCAAGTGGGATTTGTGTACTGATCATTACCACCAAGTATCATCAAGATTGGGTGAAAAAATATTTGCTGGTATTTCGGAAACTCGAAATTTCTTAGAAGCTTGGCAACCCCTCTCAATGAAAGTGCTTTTCCAGAGTCTGTGCCTAGGGCTACTTGAACAGGATACAAACCATAGAGACAAAACTGAGAACTCATATATTTTGTCAAGTTTCAAAGAGCTACTACAAACCATGTTGGATTTAGAGTTCCAAATTCATCTATCTGTATAGGAGAGAACAGAGGGAAACCTAAATATAAAAACTGCAACTGTACACGAACGCTTCAACCTAGAAGAACAAAATTTGGTGAGCCAAGTGGGATTTGTGTACTGATCATTAGCAACAAGTATCATCAAGATTGGGTGAAAAAATATTTGCTGGTATTTCGGAAACTCGTTATTTCTTAGAAGCTTGGCAACCCCTCTAAATGAAAGTGCTTTTCCACAGTCTGTGCCTAGGGCTACTGGAAGAGGAAACAAACCATAGAGACAAAACTGAGAACTCATTTATTTTGTCAAGTTTCAAAGAGCTACTACAAACCATGTTGGATTTAGAGTTCCAAAATCAGCTATCTATATAGGAGAGAACAGAGAGAAACCTAAATATAAAAACTGCTACTGTAGACGAACGCTTCAACCTAGAAGAACAAATTTGGTGAGCCAAGTGGGATTTGTGTACTGATCATTACCACCAAGTATCAAAAAGATTGTGTGAAAAAATATTGGCTGGTATTTCGGAAACTCGTTATTTCTTGAAGCTTGGCAACCCATCTCAATGAAAGTACTTTCCACAGTCTGTGCCTAGGGCTACTTGAAGAGGAAACAAACCATAGAGACAAATCTGAGAACTCCTTTATTTTGTCAAGTTTCAAAGAGCTACTACAAACCATGTTGGGTTTAGAGTTCCAAATTCATCTTTCTATATAGGAGAGAACAGAGGGAAACCTAAATATAAAAACTGCTACTGTAGACGAACGCTTCAACCTAGAAGAACAAAATTTGGTGAGCCAAGTGGGATTTGTGTACTGATCATTAGCACCAAGTATCATCAAGATTGGGTGAAAAAATATTTGCTGGTATATCGGAAACTCGTTATTTCTTAGAAGCTTGGCAACCCCTCTTAATGAAAGTGCTTTTCCAGAGTCTGTGCCTAGGGCTACTTGAACAGGAAACAAACCATAGAGACAAAACTGAGAACTTATTTATTTTGTCAAGTTTCAAAGAGCTACTACAAACCATGTTGGATTTAGAGTTCCAAATTCATCTATCTGTATAGGAGAGAACAGAGGGAAACCTAAATATAAAAACTGCTACTGTACACGAACGCTTCAACCTAGAAGAACAAAATTTGGTGAGCCAAGTGGGATTTGTGTACTGATCATTACCACCAAGTATCATCAAGATTGGGTGAAAAAATATTTGCTGGTATTTCGGAAACTCGTTATTTCTTAGAAGCTTGGCAACCCCTCTCAATGAAAGTGCTTTTCCACAGTCTGTGCCTAGGGCTACTTGAAGAGGAAACAAACCATAGAGACAAATGTGAGAACTCCTTTATTTTGTCAAGTTTCAAAGAGCTACTACAAACCATGTTGGATTTAGAGTTCCAAATTCATCTATCTATATAGGAGAGAACAGAAAGAAACCTAAATATAAACTGCTACTGTAATCGAACGCTTCAACCTAGAAGAACAAAATTTGGTGAGCCAAGTGGGATTTGTGTACTGATCATTACCACAAAGTATCAAAAAGATTGTGTGAAAAAATATTTGCTGGTATTTCGGAAACTCGTTATTTCTTAGAAGCTTGGCAACCCATCTCAATGAAAGTGCTTTTCACAGTCTGTGCCTAAGGCTACTTGAAGAGGAAACAAACCATAGAGACAAAACTGAGAACTCCTTTATTTTGTCAAGTTTCAAAGAGCTACTACAAACCATGTTGGATTTAGAGTTCCAAATTCATCTATCTATATATGAGAGAACAGAGTGAAACCTAAATATAAAAACTGCTACTGTAGACGAACGCTTCAACCTAGAAGAACAAAATTTGGTGAGCCAAGTGGGATTTGTGTACTGATCATTAGCACCAAGTATCATCAAGATTGGGTGAAAAAATATTTGCTGGTATTTCGGAAACTCGTAATTTCTTAGAAGCTTGGCAACCCCTCTCAATGAAAGTGCTTTTCCAGAGTCTGTGCCTAGGGCTACTTGAACAGGAAACAAACCATAGAGACAAAACTGAGAACTCATTTATTTTGTCAAGTTTCAAAGAGCTACTACAAACCATGTTGGATTTAGAGTTCCAAATTCATCTATCTGTATAGGAGAGAACAGAGGGAAACCTAAATATAAAAACTGCTACTGTACACGAACGCTTCAACCTAGAAAAACAAAATTTGGTGAGCCAACTGGGATTTGTGTACTGATAATTACCACCAAGTATCATCAAGATTGGGTGAAAAAATATTTGCTGGTATTTCGGAAACTCGTTATTTCTTAGAAGCTTGGCAACCCCTCTCAATGAAAGTGCTTTCCACAATCTGTGCCCAGGGCTACTTGAAGAGGAAACAAACCATAGAGACAAAACTGAGAACTCCTTTATTTTGTCAAGTTTCAAAGAGCTACTACAAACCATGTTGGATTTAGAGTTCCAAATTCATCTATCTATATATGAGAGAACAGAGGGAAACCTAAATATAAAAACTACTACTGTACACGAATGCTTCATCCTAGATGAACAAAAATTGGTTAGCCAAGTGGGATTTGTGTGCTGATCATTACCACCAAGTATCATCAAGTTTGGGTGAAAAAATATTTGCTGGTATTTCGGAAACTCGATATTTCTTAGAAGCTTGGCAACCCATCTCAATGAAAGTGCTTTTCCACAGTCTGTTCCTAGGGCTACATGAAGAGGAAACAAACCAGAGAGACAAAACTGAGAACTCCTTTATTTTGTCAAGTTTCAAAGAGCCTCTACAAACCATGTTGGATTTAGAGTTCCAAATTCATCTATCTGTTAGGACAGAACAGAGGGAAACCTAAATATAAAAACTGCTACTGTAGACGAACGCTTCAACCTAGAAGAACAAAATTTGGTAAGCCAAGTGGGATTTGTGTACTGATCATTACCACCAAGTATCATCAAGATTGGGTGAAAAAATATTTGCTGGTATTTCGGAAACTCGAAATTTCTTAGAAGCTTGGCAAGCCCTCTCAATGAAAGTGCTTTTCCAGAGTCTGTGCCTAGGGCTACTTGAACAGGATACAAACCATAGAGACAAAACTGAGAACTCATATATTTTGTCAAGTTTCAAAGAGCTACTACAAACCATGTTGGATTTAGAGTTCCAAATTCATCTATCTGTATAGGAGAGAACAGAGGGAAACCTAAATATAAAAACTGCAACTGTACACGAACGCTTCAACCTAGAAGAACAAAATTTGGTGAGCCAAGTGGGATTTGTGTACTGATCATTAGCAACAAGTATCATCAAGATTGGGTGAAAAAATATTTGCTGGTATTTCGGAAACTCGTTATTTCTTAGAAGCTTGGCAACCCCTCTAAATGAAAGTGCTTTTCCACAGTCTGTGCCTAGGGCTACTGGAAGAGGAAACAAACCATAGAGACAAAACTGAGAACTCATTTATTTTGTCAAGTTTCAAAGAGCTACTACAAACCATGTTGGATTTAGAGTTCCAAATTCATCTATCTGTATAGGAGAGAACAGAGGGAAACCTAAATATAAAAACTGCTACTGTACACGAACGCTTCAACCTAGAAGAACAAAATGTGGTGAGCCAACTGGGATTTATGTACTGATCATTACCACCAAGTATCATCAAGATTGGGTGAAAAAATATTTGCTGGTCTTTCGGAAACTCGTTATTTCTTAGAAGCTTGGCAACCCCTCTCAATGAAAGTGCTTTTCCACAGTCTGTGCCTAGGGCTACTTGAAGAGGAAACAAACCATAGAGACAAATCTGAGAACTCCTTTATTTTGTCAAGTTTCAAAGAGCTACTACAAACCATGTTGGATTTAGAGTTCCAAATTCATCTATCTATATAGGAGAGAACAGAAAGAAACCTAAATATAAACTGCTACTGTAATCGAACGCTTCAACCTAGAAGAACAATATTTGGTGAGCCAAGTGGGATTTGTGTACTGATCATTACCACCAAGTATCAAAAAGATTGTGTGAAAAAATATTTGCTGGTATTTCGGAAACTCGTTATTTCTTAGAAGCTTGGCAACCCATCTCAATGAAAGTGCTTTCCACAGTCTGTGCCTAAGACTACTTGAAGAGGAAACAAACCATAGAGACAAAACTGAGAACTCCTTTATTTTGTCAAGTTTCAAAGAGCTACTACAAACCATGTTGGATTTAGAGTTCCAAATTCATCTATCTATATATGAGAGAACAGAGTGAAACCTAAATAAAAAAACTGCTACTGTAGACGAACGCTTCAACCTAGAAGAACAAAATTTGGTGAGCCAAGTGGGATTTGTGTACTGATCATTACCACCAAGTATCATCAAGATTGGGTGAAAAAATATTTGCTGGTATTTCCGAAACTCGTGATTTCTTAGAAGCTTGGGAACCCCTCTCAATGAAAGTGCTTTTCCACAGTCTGTGCCTAGTGCTACTTGAAGAGGAAACAAACCATTGCGAAAAAATTGAGAACTCCTTTATTTTGTCAAGTTTCAAAGAGCTACTACAAACCATGTTGGATTTAGAGTTCCAAATTCATCTATCTGTATAGTTGAGAACAGAGGGAAACCTAAATATAAAAACTGCTACTGTACACGAACGCTTCAACCTAGAAGAACAAAATTTGGTGAGCCAAGTGGGATTTGTGTACTGATCATTAGCAACAAGTATCATCAAGATTGGGTGAAAAAATATTTGCTGGTATTTCGGAAACTCGTTATTTCTTAGAAGCTTGGCAACCCCTCTCAATGAAAGTGCTTTTCCACAGTCTGTGCCTAGGGCTACTTGAAGAGGAAACAAACCATAGAGACAAATCTGAGAACTCCTTTATTTTGTCAAGTTTCAAAGAGCTACTACAAACCATGTTGGATTTAGAGTTCCAAATTCATCTATCTGTATAGGAGAGAACAGAGGGAAACCTAAATATAAAAACTGCAACTGTACACGAACGCTTCAACCTAGAAGAACAAAATTTGGTGAGCCAAGTGGGATTTGTGTACTGATCATTAGCAACAAGTATCATCAAGATTGGGTGAAAAAATATTTGCTGGTATTTCGGAAACTCGTTATTTCTTAGAAGCTTGGCAACCCCTCTAAATGAAAGTGCTTTTCCACAGTCTGTGCCTAGGGCTACTGGAAGAGGAAACAAACCATAGAGACAAAACTGAGAACTCATTTATTTTGTCAAGTTTCAAAGAGCTACTACAAACCATGTTGGATTTAGAGTTCCAAATTCATCTATCTGTATAGGAGAGAACAGAGGGAAACCTAAATATAAAAACTGCTACTGTACACGAACGCTTCAACCTAGAAGAACAAAATGTGGTGAGCCAACTGGGATTTATGTACTGATCATTACCACCAAGTATCATCAAGATTGGGTGAAAAAATATTTGCTGGTCTTTCGGAAACTCGTTATTTCTTAGAAGCTTGGCAACCCCTCTCAATGAAAGTGCTTTTCCACAGTCTGTGCCTAGGGCTACTTGAAGAGGAAACAAACCATAGAGACAAATCTGAGAACTCCTTTATTTTGTCAAGTTTCAAAGAGCTACTACAAACCATGTTGGATTTAGAGTTCCAAATTCATCTATCTATATAGGAGAGAACAGAAAGAAACCTAAATATAAACTGCTACTGTAATCGAACGCTTCAACCTAGAAGAACAATATTTGGTGAGCCAAGTGGGATTTGTGTACTGATCATTACCACCAAGTATCAAAAAGATTGTGTGAAAAAATATTTGCTGGTATTTCGGAAACTCGTTATTTCTTAGAAGCTTGGCAACCCATCTCAATGAAAGTGCTTTCCACAGTCTGTGCCTAAGGCTACTTGAAGAGGAAACAAACCATAGAGACAAAACTGAGAACTCCTTTATTTTGTCAAGTTTCAAAGAGCTACTACAAACCATGTTGGATTTAGAGTTCCAAATTCATCTATCTATATATGAGAGAACAGAGTGAAACCTAAATAAAAAAACTGCTACTGTAGACGAACGCTTCAACCTAGAAGAACAAAATTTGGTGAGCCAAGTGGGATTTGTGTACTGATCATTACCACCAAGTATCATCAAGATTGGGTGAAAAAATATTTGGGGTATTTCCGAAACTCGTGATTTCTTAGAAGCTTGGGAACCCCTCTCAATGAAAGTGCTTTTCCACAGTCTGTGCCTAGTGCTACTTGAAGAGGAAACAAACCATTGCGAAAAAATTGAGAACTCCTTTATTTTGTCAAGTTTCAAAGAGCTACTACAAACCATGTTGGATTTAGAGTTCCAAATTCATCTATCTGTATAGTTGAGAACAGAGGGAAACCTAAATATAAAACCTGCTACTGTACACGAACGCTTCAACCTAGAAGAACAAAATTTGGTGAGCCAAGTGGGATTTGTGTACTGATCATTAGCAACAAGTATCATCAAGATTGGGTGAAAAAATATTTGCTGGTATTTCGGAAACTCGTTATTTCTTAGAAGCTTGGCAACCCCTCTCAATGAAAGTGCTTTTCCACAGTCTGTGCCTAGGGCTACTTGAAGAGGAAACAAACCATAGAGACAAATCTGAGAACTCCTTTATTTTGTCAAGTTTCAAAGAGCTACTACAAACCATGTTGGATTTAGAGTTCCAAATTCATCTATCTGTATAGGAGAGAACAGAGGGAAACCTAAATATAAAAACTGCAACTGTACACGAACGCTTCAACCTAGAAGAACAAAATTTGGTGAGCCAAGTGGGATTTGTGTACTGATCATTAGCAACAAGTATCATCAAGATTGGGTGAAAAAATATTTGCTGGTATTTCGGAAACTCGTTATTTCTTAGAAGCTTGGCAACCCCTCTAAATGAAAGTGCTTTTCCACAGTCTGTGCCTAGGGCTACTGGAAGAGGAAACAAACCATAGAGACAAAACTGAGAACTCATTTATTTTGTCAAGTTTCAAAGAGCTACTACAAACCATGTTGGATTTAGAGTTCCAAATTCATCTATCTGTATAGGAGAGAACAGAGGGAAACCTAAATATAAAAACTGCTACTGTACACGAACGCTTCAACCTAGAAGAACAAAATGTGGTGAGCCAACTGGGATTTATGTACTGATCATTACCACCAAGTATCATCAAGATTGGGTGAAAAAATATTTGCTGGTCTTTCGGAAACTCGTTATTTCTTAGAAGCTTGGCAACCCCTCTCAATGAAAGTGCTTTTCCACAGTCTGTGCCTAGGGCTACTTGAAGAGGAAACAAACCATAGAGACAAATCTGAGAACTCCTTTATTTTGTCAAGTTTCAAAGAGCTACTACAAACCATGTTGGATTTAGAGTTCCAAATTCATCTATCTATATAGGAGAGAACAGAAAGAAACCTAAATATAAACTGCTACTGTAATCGAACGCTTCAACCTAGAAGAACAATATTTGGTGAGCCAAGTGGGATTTGTGTACTGATCATTACCACCAAGTATCAAAAAGATTGTGTGAAAAAATATTTGCTGGTATTTCGGAAACTCGTTATTTCTTAGAACCTTGGCAACCCATCTCAATGAAAGTGCTTTCCACAGTCTGTGCCTAAGGCTACTTGAAGAGGAAACAAACCATAGAGACAAAACTGAGAACTCCTTTATTTTGTCAAGTTTCAAAGAGCTACTACAAACCATGTTGGATTTAGAGTTCCAAATTCATCTATCTATATATGAGAGAACAGAGTGAAACCTAAATAAAAAAACTGCTACTGTAGACGAACGCTTCAACCTAGAAGAACAAAATTTGGTGAGCCAAGTGGGATTTGTGTACTGATCATTACCACCAAGTATCATCAAGATTGGGTGAAAAAATATTTGCTGGTATTTCGGAAACTCGTTATTTCTTAGAAGCTTGGCAACCCCTCTCAATGAAAGTGCTTTTCCACAGTCTGTGCCTAGGGCTACTTGAAGAGGAAACAAACCATAGAGACAAATCTGAGAACTCCTTTATTTTGTCAAGTTTCAAAGAGCTACTAAAAACCATGTTGGATTTAGAGTTCCAAATTCATCTATCTATATAGGAGAGAACAGAGAGAAACCTAAATATAAAAACTGCTACTGTAGACGAACGCTTCAACCTAGAAGAACAAAATTTGGTGAGCCAAGTGGGATTTGTGTACTGATCATAACCACCAAGTATCAAAAAGATTGTGTGAAAAAATATTTGCTGGTATTTCGGAAACTCGTTATTTCTTGAATCTTGGCAACCCATCTCAATGAAAGTGCTTTCCACAGTCTGTGCCAAGGGCTACTTGAAGAGGAAACAAACCATAGAGACAAATCTGAGAACTCCTTTATTTTGTCAAGTTTCAAAGAGCTACTACAAACCATGTTGGATTTAGAGTTCCAAATTCATCTTTCTATATAGGAGAGAACAGAGGGAAACCTAAATATAAAAACTGCTACTGTAGACGAACGCTTCAACCTAGAAGAACAAAATTTGGTGAGCCAAGTGGGATTTGTGTACTGATCATTATCACCTAGTATCATCAAGATTGGGTGAAAAAATATGTGCTGGTATTTCGGAAGCTCGTAATTTCTTAGAAGCTTGGCAACCCCTCTCAATGAAAGTGCTTTTCCAGAGTCTGTGCCTAGGGCTACTTGAACAGGAAACAAACCATAGAGACAAAACTGAGAACTCATTTATTTTGTCAAGTTTCAAAGAGCTACTACAAACCATGTTGGATTTAGAGTTCCAAATTCATCTATCTGTATAGGAGAGAACAGAGGGAAACCTAAATATAAAAACTGCTACTGTACACGAACGCTTCAACCTAGAAAAACAAAATTTGGTGAGCCAACTGGGATTTGTGTACTGATCATTACCACCAAGTATCATCAAGATTGGGTGAAAAAATATTTGCTGGTATTTCGGAAACTCGTTATTTCTTAGAAGCTTGGCAACCCATCTCAATGAAAGTGCTTTTCCAGATTCTGTGCCTAGGGCTACTTGAACAGGAAACAAACCATAGAGACAAAACTGAGAACTCATTTATTTTGTCAAGTTTCAAAGAGCTACTACAAACCATATTGGATTTAGAGTTCCAAATTCATCTATCTGTATAGGAGAGAACAGAGGGAAACCTAAATATAAAAACTGCAACTGTACACGAATGCTTCATCCTAGATGAACAAAAATTGGTTAGCCAAGTGGGATTTGTGTGCTGATCATTACCACCAAGTATCATCAAGTTTGGGTGAAAAAATATTTGCTGGTATTTCGGAAACTCGATATTTCTTAGAAGCTTGGCAACCCATCTCAATGAAAGTGCTTTTCCACAGTCTGTTCCTAGGGCTACATGAAGAGGAAACAAACCAGAGAGACAAAACTGAGAACTCCTTTATTTTGTCAATTTTCAAAGAGCCTCTACAAACCATGTTGGATTTAGAGTTCCAAATTCATCTATCTGTGTAGGAGAGAACAGAGGGAAACCTAAATATAAAAACTGCTACTGTAGACGAACGCTTCAACCTAGAAGAACAAAATTTGGTAAGCCAAGTGGGATTTGTGTACTGATCATTACCACCAAGTATCATCAAGATTGGGTGAAAAAATATTTGCTGATATTTCGGAAACTCGAAATTTCTTAGAAGCTTGGCAACCCCTCTCAATGAAAGTGCTTTTCCACAGTCTGTGCCTAGGGCTACTTGAAGAGGAAACAAACCATAGAGACAAATCTGAGAACTCCTTTATTTTGTCAAGTTTCAAAGAGCTACTAAAAACCATGTTGGATTTAGAGTTCCAAATTCATCTATCTATATAGGAGAGAACAGAGAGAAACCTAAATATAAAAACTGCTACTGTAGACGAACGCTTCAACCTAGAAGAACAAAATTTGGTGAGCCAAGTGGGATTTGTGTACTGATCATAACCACCAAGTATCAAAAAGATTGTGTGAAAAAATATTTGCTGGTATTTCGGAAACTCGTTATTTCTTGAAGCTTGGCAACCCATCTCAATGAAAGTGCTTTCCACAGTCTGTGCCAAGGGCTACTTGAAGAGGAAACAAACCATAGAGACAAATCTGAGAACTCCTTTATTTTGTCAAGTTTCAAAGAGCTACTACAAACCATGTTGGATTTAGAGTTCCAAATTCATCTTTCTATATAGGAGAGAACAGAGGGAAACCTAAATATAAAAACTGCTACTGTAGACGAACGCTTCAACCTAGAAGAACAAAATTTGGTGAGCCAAGTGGGATTTGTGTACTGATCATTATCACCTAGTATCATCAAGATTGGGTGAAAAAATATGTGCTGGTATTTCGGAAGCTCGTAATTTCTTAGAAGCTTGGCAACCCCTCTCAATGAAAGTGCTTTTCCAGAGTCTGTGCCTAGGGCTACTTGAACAGGAAACAAACCATAGAGACAAAACTGAGAACTCATTTATTTTGTCAAGTTTCAAAGAGCTACTACAAACCATGTTGGATATAGAGTTCCAAATTCATCTATCTGTATAGGAGAGAACAGAGGGAAACCTGAATATAAAAACTGCTACTGTACACGAACGCTTCAACCTAGAAAAACAAAATTTGGTGAGCCAACTGGGATTTGTGTACTGATCATTACCACCAAGTATCATCAAGATTGGGTGAAAAAATATTTGCTGGTATTTCGGAAACTCGTTATTTCTTAGAAGCTTGGCAACCCATCTCAATGAAAGTGCTTTTCCAGAGTCTGTGCCTAGGGCTACTTGAACAGGAAACAAACCATAGAGACAAAACTGAGAACTCATTTATTTTGTCAAGTTTCAAAGAGCTACTACAAACCATATTGGATTTAGAGTTCCAAATTCATCTATCTGTATAGGAGAGAACAGAGGGAAACCTAAATATAAAAACTGCAACTGTACACGAATGCTTCATCCTAGATGAACAAAAATTGGTTAGCCAAGTGGGATTTGTGTGCTGATCATTACCACCAAGTATCATCAAGTTTGGGTGAAAAAATATTTGCTGGTATTTCGGAAACTCGATATTTCTTAGAAGCTTGGCAACCCATCTCAATGAAAGTGCTTTTCCACAGTCTGTTCCTAGGGCTACATGAAGAGGAAACAAACCAGAGAGACAAAACTGAGAACTCCTTTATTTTGTCAATTTTCAAAGAGCCTCTACAAACCATGTTGGATTTAGAGTTCCAAATTCATCTATCTGTGTAGGAGAGAACAGAGGGAAACCTAAATATAAAAACTGCTACTGTAGACGAACGCTTCAACCTAGAAGAACAAAATTTGGTAAGCCAAGTGGGATTTGTGTACTGATCATTACCACCAAGTATCATCAAGATTGGGTGAAAAAATATTTGCTGATATTTCGGAAACTCGAAATTTCTTTGAAGCTTGGCAACCCCTCTCAATGAAAGTGCTTTTCCAGAGTCTGTGCCTAGGGCTACTTGAACAGGAAACAAACCATAGAGACAAAACTGAGAACTCATTTATTTTGTCAAGTTTCAAAGAGCTACTACAAACCATATTGGATTTAGAGTTCCAAATTCATCTATCTGTATAGGAGAGAACAGAGGGAAACCTAAATATAAAAACTGCAACTGCACACGAACGCTTCAACCTAGAAGAACAAAATTTGGTGAGCCAAGTGGGATTTGTGTACTGATCATTAGCAACAAGTATCATCAAGATTGGGTGAAAAAATATTTGCTGGTATTTCGGAAACTCGTTATTTCTTAGAAGCTTGGCAACCCCTCTAAATGAAAGTGCTTTTCCACAGTCTGTGCCTAGGGCTACTGGAAGAGGAAACAAACCATAGAGACAAAACTGAGAACTCATTTATTTTGTCAAGTTTCAAAGAGCTACTACAAACCATGTTGGATTTAGAGTTCCAAATTCATCTATCTGTATAGGAGAGAACAGAGGGAAACCTAAATATAAAAACTGCTACTGTACACGAACGCTTCAACCTAGAAGAACAAAATTTGGTGAGCCAAGTGGGATTTGTGTACTGATCATTAGCAACAAGTATCATCAAGATTGGGTGAAAAAATATTTGCTGGTATTTCGGAAACTCGTTATTTCTTAGAAGCTTGGCAACCCCTCTCAATGAAAGTGCTTTTCCACAGTCTGTGCCTAGGGCTACTTGAAGAGGAAACAAACCATAGAGACAAATCTGAGAACTCCTTTATTTTGTCAAGTTTCAAAAGGTACTACAAACCATGTTGGATTTAGAGTTACAAATTCATCTATCTATATAGGAGAGAACAGAGAGAAACCTAAATATAGAAACTGCTACTGTAGACGAACGCTTCAACCTAGAAGAACAAAATTTGGTGAGCCAAGTGGGATTTGTGTACTGATCATTACCACCAAGTATCAAAAAGATTGTGTGAAAAAATATTTGCTGGTATTTCGGAAACTCGTTATTTCTTGAAACTTGGCAACCCATCTCAATGAAAGTGCTTTCCACAGTCTGTGCCTAGGGCTACTTGAAGAGGAAACAAACCATAGAGACAAATCTGAGAACTCCTTTATTTTGTCAAGTTTCAAAGAGCTACTACAAACCATGTTGGGTTTAGAGTTCCAAATTCATCTATCTATATAGGAGAGAACAGAGGGAAACCTAAATATAAAAACTGCTACTGTACACGAATGCTTCATCCTAGATGAACAAAAATTGGTTAGCCAAGTGGGATTTGTGTGCTGATCATTACCACCAAGTATCATCAAGTTTGGGTGAAAAAATATTTGCTGGTATTTCGGAAACTCGATATTTCTTAGAAGCTTGGCAACCCATCTCAATGAAAGTGCTTTTCGACAGTCTGTTCCTAGGGCTACATGAAGAGGAAACAAACCAGAGAGACAAAACTGAGAACTCCTTTATTTTGTCAAGTTTCAAAGAGCCTCTACAAACCATGTTGGATTTAGAGTTCCAAATTCATCTATCTGTGTAGGGAGAGAACAGAGGGAATACTAAATATAAAAACTGCTACTGTAGACGAACGCTTCAACCTAGAAGAACAAAATTTGGTAAGCCAAGTGGGATTTGTGTACTGATCATTACCACCAAGTATCATCAAGATTGGGTGAAAAATATTTGCTGGTATTTCGGAAACTCGTAATTTCTTAGAAGCTTGGCAACCCCTCTCAATGAAAGTGCTTTTCCAGAGTCTGTGCCTAGGGCTACTTGAACAGGAAACAAACCATAGAGACAAAACTGAGAACTCCTTTATTTTGTCAAGTTTCAAAGAGCTACTTCCAACCATGTTGGATTTAGAGTTCCAAATTCATCTATCTGTATAGGAGAGAACAGAGGGAAACCTAAATATAAAAACTGCAACTGTACCACGAACGCTTCAACTAGAAGAACAAAATTTGGTGAACCAATTGGGATTTGTTTACTGATCATTAGCAACAAGTATCATCAAGATTGGGTGAAAAAATATTTGCTGGTATTTCGGAAACTCGTTATTTCTTAGAAGCTTGGCAACCCCTCTCAATGAAAGTGCTTTTCCACAGTATGTGCCTAGGGCTACTGGAAAAGGAAACAAACCATAGAGACAAAACTGAGAACTCCTTTATTTTGTCAAGTTTCAAAGAGCTACTACAAACCATGTTGGATTTAGAGTTCCAAATTCATCTATCTGTATAGGAGAGAACAGAGGAAACCTAAATATAAAAACTGCTACTGTACACGAACGCTTCAACCTAGAAGAACAAAATTTGGTGAGCCAAGTGGGATTTGTGTACTGATCATTAGCAACAAGTATCATCAAGATTGGGTGAAAAAATATTTGCTGGTATTTCGGAAACTCGTTATTTCTTAGAAGCTTGGCTACCCCTCTCAATGAAAGTGCTTTTCCACAGTCTGTGCCTAGGGCTACTGGAAGAGGAAACAAACCATAGAGACAAAACTGAGAACTCCTTTATTTTGTCAAGTTTCAAAGAGCTACTACAAACCATGTTGGATTTAGAGTTCCAAATTCATCTATCTATATAGGAGAGAACAGAGAGAAACCTAAATATAAAAACTGCTACTGTAGACAAACGCTTCAACCTAGAAGAACAAAATTTGGTGAGCCAAGTGGGATTTGTGTACTGATCATTACCACCACGTATCAACAAGATTGTGTGAAAAATATTTGCTGGTTTTCGGAAACTCGTTATTTCTTAGAAGCTTGGCAACCCATCTCAATGAAAGTGCTTTCCACATCTGTGCCTAGGGCTACTTGAAGAGGAAACAAACCAAAGAGACAAAACTGAGAACTCCTTTATTTTGTCAAGTTTCAAAGAGCTACTACAAACCATGTTGGATTTACATTTCCAAATTCATCTATCTATATATGAGAGAACAGAGTGAAACCTAAATATAAAAACTGCTACTTTAGACGAACGCTTCAACCTAGAAGAACAAAATTTGGTGAGCCAAGTGGATTTGTGTACTGATCATTACCACCAAGCATCATCAAGAGTGGGTGAAAAATATTTGCTGGTAATTCGGAATCTCGTTATTTCTTAGAAGCTTGGCAACCAATCTCAATGAAAGTGCTTTACACAGTCTGTGCCTAATGCTACGTTAAGAAGAAGCAAACCATAGCGACAAAACTGAGAACTCCTTTATTTGTCAAGTTTCAAAGAGCTACTACAAACCATGTTGGATTAGAGTTCCAAATTCATCTATCTATATAGGAGAGAACAGAGGAAACCTAAATATAAAAACTGCTATTGTACACGAATGCTTCATCCTAGATGAACAAAAATTGGTTAGCCAAGTGGGATTTGTGTGCTGATCATTACCACCAAGTATCATCAAGTTTGGGTGAAAAATATTTGCTGGTATTTCGGAAACTCGATATTTCTTAGAAGCTTGGCAACCCATCTCAATGAAAGTGCTTTTCCACAGTCTGTACCTAGGGCTACTTGAAGAGGAAACAAACCCGAGAGACAAAACTGAGAACTCCTTTATTTTTTCAAGTTTCAAAGTGCTACTACAAACCATGTTGGATTTAGAGTTCCAAATTCATCTATCTGTGTAGGAGAGAACAGAGGGAAACCTAAATATAAAAACTGCTACTGTAGACGAACGCTTCAACCTAGAAGAACAAAATTTGGTAAGCCAAGTGGGATTTGTGTACTGATCATTACCACCAAGTATCATCAAGATTGGGTGAAAAAATTTTGCTGGTATTTCGGAAACTCGTTATTTCTTAGAAGATTGGCAACCCCTCTCAATGAAAGTGCTTTTCCACAGTCTGTGCCTAGGGCTACTTGAAGAGGAAACAAACCATAGATTAAATCTGAGAACTCCTATATTTTGTCAACTTTCAAAGAGCTACTACAAACCATGTTGGATTTAGAGTTCCAAATTCATCTATCTATATAATAGAGAACAGAGAGAAACCTAAATATAAAAACTGGTACTGTAGACGAACGCTTCAACCTAGAAGAACAAATTGGTGAGCCAAGTGGGATTTGTGTACTGATCATTACCACCAAGTATCAAAAAGATTGTGTGAAAAAATATTTGCTGGTATTTCGGAAACTCGTTATTTCTTGAAGCTTGGCAACCCACCTGAATGAAAGTGCTTTCCCACAGTCTGTGCCTAGGGCTACTGAAGAGAAACAAACCATAGAGACAAATCTGAGAACTCCTTTATTTTCTCAAGTTTCAAAGAGCTACTACAAACCATGTTGGATTTAGAGTTCCAAATTCATCTTTCTATATAGGAGAGAACAGAGGGAAACCTAAATATAAAAACTGCTACTGTAGACGAACGCTTCAACCTAGAAGAACAAAATTTGGTGAGCCAAGTGGGATTTGTGTACTGATATTTAGCACCAAGTATCATCAAGATTGGGTGAAAAAATATTTGCTGGTATTTCGGAAACTCGTAATTTCTTAGAAGCTTGGCAACCCCTCTCAATGAAAGTGCTTTTTCCAGAGTCTGTCTCTAGGGCTACTTGAACAGGAAACAAACCATAGAGACAAAACTGAGAACTCATTTATTTTGTCAAGTTACAAAGAGCTACTACAAACCATGTTGGATTTAGAGTTCAAATTCATCTATCTGTATAGGAGAGAACAGAGGGAAACCTAAATATTAAAAACTGCTACTGTACACGAACGCTTCACCTAGAAGAACAAAATTTGGTGAGCCAAGTGGGATTTGTGTACTGATCATTAGCAACAAGTATCATCAAGATTGGGTGAAAAAATATTTGCTGGTCATTTCGAAACTCGTTATTTCTTAGACTGCTTGCAAC